>NW_020799100.1:18238351-18252741 GCF_003259725.1 Athene cunicularia | reverse complement strand
GTCTAGACGTCCTTTCTACAAAAATACATACAAGGCCATTTCAGGGTTTTCCCTGCCATCTTTTTCAGGGAGAAATAAGTACTTTTTGCTTATAAGCTGCTTGCTCCCTCTTTACAGCTTCCACTTGGCTGAACAAACAGCCTTGAGGAGACTATCTCCTCCAAAACAAAAAATGAACAAACCCCAACCAGTTGTATCTTTCATTATTTTCATTTTAGTCCTACTTCAAAAGACTTTGTTAGCATTTCCATAATAAACTTAGCAGAGATAAGACTGTGGGTATACAGAGTATACTCATTATGGGAATTGAGCTATTTATCATCTTCAAATTCAGCACATATCAATAACTGGCTTCTATTTGGTATGCAATTTAGGATGTTTTTGTTTTTGTTTTTTTTCTGGCTATTGCAATGACTACCACAACAGATCCCCTGATCTGTAAGTAGGACCCCTAAATGTTACCATAAAACCAAATAATATTATTCTTATTAATAAGACATTCAAAAGCGAGTCCAATGAGTCACAGTTTAAGTTTGTTGTGTAATGATTTTAATTAAATATAAAATTTTATAATTTAGAATGTTACCTTTAAAACCCAAATACTCAGACCTGACAGCTTCAGGAATAAACAGAACATAATTTTTCAAATAAAAAAATAAGCATGAAATTCAATGATTCTGCTCAAGACCTCAAGATCTTTACTTCATTACTCAGTTTATCTCAAGATCTTTATTATATTAAGTACTTCAATTTTAAGAAACCTATATATATGAATTTACTTTCCCCACTTACTGTGCTTTGCTTCATGTGGTGGAGCACCAGCTGTTATTGGGATTTTAGTCCCAGGGACCAGATTAAAGTCAATCTGAAGTAAAATTCCCTCAACCATGAATAACGTGGTTGTTGGGTTTGTATTTCAGGGTAAAAAAAAAAAAATAAATCAGAATATCCCTTTGAAACTCTTAATCACGAGAGGAAGATTATATACCTTCATTTGCATGGATCGCCGTGCAGTGGACAATAAAAATCACAATCACTCTTTTTATGATTAATTAAATCTGGAAGGAAATATTAATAGTCCATTTTTTTCCTGAAAGAAGACATAAGATCGATATGGGAAACAGTACTGAAATCCAGAACAGTGAAGGATCTGATACGTAGCTGACATTTTTTTCTTTCAAAAAATGTTTCTGTTCAACAACAGAAAGCTCTGTTTTTTCAGAGTTTTATTATATTTTATAAACTTCTCATCTTTGTTGCTGAAACCACCAGACTACTTGCCACTTTCAAAATAAAGTGATCATTATGGTGAGTTCACCTTCAAATCATCCCATATTTCCTTTATATTGCCTTTACATTTATGAGTCATAGCATATTGATTTCACTCTTACATTGCACTGAGTTTGACTCTCCCTTAATAGACAAAATGACTATTTGCTTTCTGTAAATCCTACTATTTGTATTTCTTCTCTGAGCTGTAATCTGTGACTTACAATAGGCCACTGCTCAGTAAAATGGTGAGGTGCTAGTTCAGCCTCATATTGTTCAAATAAAAAAAAGTCTAACTGCCAGTCTGTTGTTACTAGCACTTTTCTAGTATGTGCTCTTTAAATTATCTGACTCCCAAGAAGTTGAACAGTACACTGTATTCACCTGAAAACTGTTCAGGTAATTATCTCATACCATATTTGATCCTTTCACAATGTTCAGTGTTGGCTACTTACTGTTCCCTGCTCCATACTGTGCAGTTCCAATTTATCAGTCACCTTCTAAAATGTTGACTTTTATTCTGAATTACAGATCATAGTGCGATCATTCCTTCGCTGTCTGGATATAACACACAGGACTGGACTGTCATTACAACATCCTTCATCAAATTCCTTTTTCCTTCTTTCTTCGTTCTCTAAGGTGGTTACAGGTTTCTGATCTGTGACCTGAAAATACAACGCCATCTCTATTTCACATGGTTAACAACTGAACATGCTCCATAACATTTCTTACAAGTGCAGATGTCACTGGAGCCCACCAACTCGTACCTCTCCCCTGGGTCTTCTTGCTTCTTAACTTACCTGTTCACTGTCAAAAGCTTTTGTCATATTTTTACCAGGAGAGGTATAACTTTGACCATATCCATTTTTCATTAAGAGATCAAGTGAGATATTAGTCACATTTGCCTTTTCTACTCTTGGGTAGAAAGAAAAAAGATTTTCAGGCAGGATAGATAGTACTCTTACAGAATGGAGAATTATGCTTTTAAAATAATAATTTGAGGCAGAACAACATGTAATTAACATTCTTTAGAACTGTGGACTTAGCTTAGCATTTAGCTCACAGTCCCAGTGAACCAAACTTGGAGGTCCTTTAAACTGAAATGAAGTACATACAGGTTAGCCCAAACTGAATTAGAAGGATTTGGCTCCTTTAATGTGGTACAAAGAGAATATAAAAACCTGTTAATAGAGCATATTTTGGTTTTCTTCCTTCTGACCATGACAGCCATGAACAGCTCCATTCAGGGAAAAAAGACCTCATTCAGCTCGTTCTTTATTGCCAAATTATCACACTGCATTGGTCAAGTCAAGCAGCTTGGTTGCCCGTGCTTCACTTTTCTTCCGGAGAAATGTCATTATTCACCACTTACTGTCCTCAACCTTGTCAGCTTTGGTCTCCTTAACAACTTTTACAGATCTCCTTTGGAGAAATTTCTTCACCAAAACTGAAGACAAGATCAGCATCTACTTTGGAGAAGTGCTTTTCCAACCCACTGAATAATGAATGCAAAGGGAAAGAGTGTTGAATTTATGAGAACAAGTTTCTATTGTAGTTTTCATTGGGTTTGATTTTCTTTCTTTCTTCACAATACAACTGAATTAGTATCTATGACATTCCTTTTTTTAACTTGTTTTTAAAAACAGATGTTTTGATTAAATGATAAATGCGTCTGCAATCTGCATAAATGTAACAAAGAAAAGAGGATTATCAGCTCTCACATCAGCATGATGTATTGGTACTTGTACTTAACTGGAAGACACGACCTAATTTCTTAATAATTAGGACTATTTCTATAAGTTAATAAAAAATCGCATTTAACAATAGTAAAATTTTAATTTCCTTTGATTAAAATGTAATTTAACAATATAGCCTCATACCTCATACATGAAACTCCAGAGAAGCCATCATCACAATAGTTGGTGGTAAAAAAAAAATTTATGATGGCAATTTATTATATAAAATAGTACTGGAAAATATTTTTCTATTATTTTTAATGGGGGGGGGGTGTAGCATTTTAGCAGGCCAATAAGTCAACCAAAGAATTGATTAACTAAATGGAAGGTGCAGTGACTGCATGTAGAATAGCTGCCCTGTTCTTACACAGATGAAAGGTATGACTGCAGTGTATCCCCTCAACTTAATGTTATTCTTTACAATGCTAGCTTCCAAGTTATTTCTCCAAACAGTAGACTTCTCATTGCTATATAAGACTTGAAATGCTGTTGTCTGACTACGGAAAAAGCTATGCAGTAAAATTGCATCCATTTTGCTTCACTGTGAGTCTTCCCTGGTCCTTGGCCTCCTAACTTCCACCACAGTGTATGTGTGTAGAAGAGCTTTCACCCCATCAAGAAAGCAGCTGTCATATTTGATGGAAGTTCTGCACCTCTTTCATTTAACCTCAAGTATATACCCACTTGCTACCAGATAAATTCAATTAGCTTTTACACATGCAGTTATGAAAACATGTGAATAGTGGGGGAAGAAGTACCATCATAAGGGAAAAAAGACAGTCTTAAGTTGAGCTACCCTTCTACCTCTTTGACAGCGAGGCAGGAGGGAAGCATGGCAGCATTGTTATACAGCACACAGATGAACGATGGCTGAACAGAGCTTTCAGGCCTTTTAATCTGTTCTTTGATCATCTCTGAAATAGATCAAGGCAAAGCCATTCCTTTCCTCTCTAACAAAAAAGTACTTACTGACTTCTCTGTATTAAACATAGCCTCCTATTCTGGAAATTGGGCTCAGGAATATCACCTACTTACTCCATTTCACTCTTCTCAGTATAAAGGCCTGACCCTGGAAGAGCTTTAGACCCAGTCCTGTGGTACTTCATTCAACAGCCAGAGTAACTGGGGCATGTCCTTCCTGAACTGAAGCAGATATGATCGATTAAAGAAGCTGTAAAGAATGCTGAAAGGAATTAATGAGGAATAACTTAATTGTTTGTATATCAGTGTAGACAGCCTTTAAAAATAAACAGAGTAATTCTAACAAATGATGCAAGTCATGAAAGTTGATATTATAATAATCAATAGATACCTAGTATGAAAAAGCAGTGATGACTGGAGTACATTTATCAAAGTCCTTTCACTCTCAAGAACAGATAGTGCTGTATGTTAAAGATGGACTAGGGCATAAAGATAGAGTAGCACAAGAAAACAATCCATTTGGGTCAAAATCAGTCTTGAAAAGAATGATAAATAGCCATTGAGAGACTATAGGGATTCTTTCTGTGTAGTCCAAAAGGTTACCTTAACTCATGATTGATATCTTGATAGTATTTATTACACAGAGGGACAAAAGCCACGTGTAACTGTTTCATTTTCTCTCATTGGAGAGAAATGCTGCTGACAACAGTCAGGTCCATATGTGCTTTGCTGTGAAAGTTCACTGGGTTCTCCTACAGAAAATCACCAAACCCACAAGGTAGGAGTTACTTCAGCTCCAGGTTTGGTAAACAGTAAGGATAGAAAATGGGTGACAGAAAAATAACCTTGTTGTTGATGAAGGCATCCCAAGTTTGCTACGTTTAAATGTAATGAAGAACAGAGAAAAGAGCGGGGGTGACAGACATCTCCAATTTCAGAAGGGCAACAAAAAGAGGTAAGGAAATGTTCTTTTAGTTTATTGTTGATCTCTCTCTTCCTGCATTCACATGTTTAGTTCCCAAACTTCTTGAAACAAAGCATTTGAAGAATACAAAGTGCAACGTAACCTATAATGAGAGAGCAGACTTGTTATGCCAATGCTTTCTCTGGTTCTTCCCTCTATTTTACGGTAATTGGTCGTTTTTAATACTCCTGCCATACGTGCACAGGTGTATTCTGTTCTGTATCTGAAAATTATTCTTATTGCACCACTGACTTATGGGTGCTAAACCCAAAACCTGAAATAGCTTAAAATTCATCAACAGTAGTAGCATTGGTATAGGGCATAAATCCATATTTTGACATCCTGAAGACAGTGTTAAGTTTTCTGTTATATTATTCAATTGTATCAGCCTTGCCTTGCATAGAGTACAACCAGGCTTGATAAATGCTTGGCTTCAGCTACACTCTCCCATTTGTTTTCACAGTGTCAGACTTAATCCATAACTGCTGTTCAAAGGCAACAAGCAGGAGATGAGGGTGCATCTTGACTCAGCTGGTAGCTGGCTACTGCCAGCCAAAAGCTACAATAATTTATTATTATTATCCAGACTACATCTTGACATAATTTATTTTCATTTTTTATAATCTATTCTCTAAGGATAAACAATTTAAAATCACATTATTTAATTAGTTTATATTTTGTGTCAATTGACCAGAAAGCATGGATTTTTATGAAAAAAAAAAACCAAACAAAAAAAAAAAAAAAAAAAAAAAAAAAAAAAAAAAAACCCAACTGTAGTATCTGAAAAGCATATTGAGGACAATGCAAAATTCAGATTGATGCATTAATATAAAAGTCTACAAACACATCTTTTACTCAGGCTGAATATAGTGCAGATGTTCCTGCTCCGTTGCCACAGATAGGCTTGAATTATCTTGAATACTTTGAAGTGATGGGGGTGGTCTCACAGTTTCAGCACAGTCTTTGGCTGGTGCCTTCTCCATTTCATATCTGGCATTTAATATTAGGGACAGGCACAATAAAAGAAAACTTATTTTCCCATGGGAGAGGCTCTATACATTCATCACTCAACAAAAGTGAATATTCCTTTGTCTAAAGGCTTATGTGGAAACAAAAATTTGGATCCTATAATGGCTTTAAAATGACATCCAAATACATTTCCACAAATGCAACAACCTAATACAGATTTTGAGCATCAGTTCTTCCTTTACAGAATCATGCCCACAAACAACAGCTCTCCTTGTATTTTGATAATATTCCTGCCAAGAAAAGACACTATGTTGAATAATTAACAATATGACTGTCTTTCTGCTAGGATAAATATTGAAATTAAAAAAAAAAAAAAAAATCTGTTTGCAAAACCCTTTTCTTTAAGTTGTTTGTACAAAACCGAGAAGTTTAAAAGCTCCATATTATGTCCTCATTTATGGCTATTTAACCATAGAGTCTTTATCAGATATTTCTCTTTCAGATGAAGCCTCTAACAGATGTTGTCCAAAGACCCCAAGGTTTGCATCTATGTTTAAGTAATATTGCTGCAAATGAAAACCTGACAACGGTGTTTCTACACAGCAGGTAAGTAATAACCTACATGGAATAATAAATATATGTAAGCCCTCTCTTGGAGACCATAACAAAACTCACCTGTATTACCTTGAGGTGTTTTCCCCAAGGCAAAGAAAACACAAGCAGTATAGAAACACACAACAGTGCTATGAAATTAGTGGGAAAGATATTTGGCCTGTTGTCAGAACCCACCAGCTATTTATTTTCCTGGGAATCTCCTCAATAAAAGCAGCAAGAACTAGTGGGTGGAATGGCTCACACAGCAGGTATTAGAAGGACTGTTGGTAGAAAGCCTTTGCTAGAGAGCAGCCAGTGGCCTGGCCTCACTACCACCTCTGTTCTGACATTTCTTTCCCATGCTTTTTACATGCCAGTACTATTTATTTTAGCTGGCATATAGATTAATAAATACAGGGTAGAGTGTTTCTGCACACTGGGTGCTAGTTTATCCTTCCTTTACCCATAATTCGATCACATACTCTAAAACAAATTACACAGATTTTGTGCTCACAAGAAACATTCTGGTATGATTTCCTCATACTCTATGCTTTTTAAAAATAAAACAAACTTAGGAGAACTTTAGTAATAGCAGCGCCAGAGCCTAAAGGTAGCATCATACTTGATGGTCACTCAGACAACATCCACCTTCCTCGGACTGCAGCTAAATCCTGTCTGCTGGCACCATTCCTCTGCAGGGGTTTATACACAGAGGTGCAGTGGAAAAACTCCTGTAACTAAAAGGAGAGCTTAACACTGTAATAGATTGCCTGGTGCGGCAATATAAAATCCCTTTCACTGGAGAGTTTTAAAATTAGGTTAGAACAGTCTCAAAATCATCAGATTAGACCAGAATCAAAATCACTCGCAGTCACTGCCCGTTCTCTCAGGATGCCCTCACCCTGGGCACCAGTCCCACCGCTGCTGCGGAGCCTCTCACAGGTCACATCTAACGCCTCGGTGCCTGTCGGCTCCGCGCGCTGGCACTTGGGTTTGTCACCACACTTCTCTGCTCTCATGGCACAGTAGATTGTCAGGTGCACACTCCGAGGATGCCTGGGTTGGACAAAGGTGTCAGAATGATGCAGGAGGCTAATCCTGCCTCTGATGGGCAGTGTGGGTGGAATAAACAAGCTCTTCAAATTTCAGGATTTATTTTTGTGCTTTATGATATTATACTGCAGTACTTCTTCCTAAAGCAAGATTCCTTCAACAGAGAGTACACATGGGCACCTTCATGGCATTTTTCTTCAACAAGAATCCCCTTTGTAAACACAGATCTAGAGGAGAGAGGAGGAGAGTTATTTGAGCCAATAATTTCCATTTTTTTCATTGAAATCATGCTGAAGTCATCTGACCAGGTGGCAGAAAGAGGCATTTGCAAACAAGTCCCGTCTGAGAGAAAATAAGGTATGTTCTGAGAATATTCAGTCAGTTCCTGAATGATTCATGGATAGGCAAACAAAATAAATCAAAATAGATAGAATTTGTCTGTTTACTTCCAAATTATTTACGTCAGTGGATTGCTCTACTTCTAGCTCTGGTAAGATTGTCAATGCTGAATGTGACACAAGTGTTGTAAGTAAGCTTCAGACTGTCTCTTTTACAGCATTATTCAAAACAGAAAGAGCACCGATTCAAAGAGATGTGCCATGTGATTTGGTAGTCAAGGAAAGAAAAACGACCCCGAGGTATGTATTGTACTGACTTGCTGTGCCTCTGCAGTGAAAGACAAGTGGTAGAAAGATCTATAGGGGACTGGGAGAAGAAGGAAAATAAAGGGGAAAGGGGAAAAATAAAGTTCAACACTAAGCACATGAGGAACAAATCAATTATCGTTATTGTTATCATTATAATCATCATCGTTGAGTAGCATAAAAACAAAACTGCACTGCAAATTTTGGTAAGCACTTAAACAGCAGCATTAGGATTGCGTGCTCATACCTGCCAGTCTGTTGCAAGACGGGAGGATGAGTAACAAGGGTCTGGTGTTGCCAAGGTACGGTGGTACTGTTGGTCTGCAGGAAGCTCCTGCAACAACCTGTCTCTCAGCTCGGAATTCCACCATTGCAGCAGCACCACTGGAGTCTCTATAGATCATTTTGTGTGAACGCTTCTATTTCAGAACCTCTGTATTAGGACTTTATAACTGGGTAATAAAATCTGCCTCTATGATATTACTTGGCAAGTAGAATTGATGCTTGAAAGCAATTTTTTTTCTTTTTTTAAGTGGAATTTATATTTTCATAGAGTATGCACTTGCAGCTGTCATCCAAGCTTTGTTTTGTTTGGGAATGTGACAGTTTTTGTAGTCTGTTGGTTCTAAAGGACACCTTCTCTTCCTCCCCTCTTAAGCTGGGAAAAAGATTTGATAAGGCTGTTTTCAGTTTTGTACTGAGCTGTGCATAGTCTGGGATAGCTTAGCACTTTGTCAGCTGTGACACCTATATTCACTCCTTTTAGGTAACAGAAGATCAATGGCCCTATAATAACATTTTATCTTATTCTTACTTTTAACTTGTCTTGCTGCAAAAATGCTCCATGGGGGGGAACTATGTCACTGTGGTTGTATCATAATTTTCCAGCTACTGTACTGCGGGGGGGGGAACATTCTCAATAGCACATAGTATATTTTACAGTTTCATCGGGTATATTTATTCATACAGATTGTTTATTATGAAGACATGTTTAAAGTGAAAATAAAACAAAATAAGTGTTTCTGGGTATTCCTATTCATCATTAGAAGCCATTTGAATTGCAAAGATGCCATTGTATCAAGCAACTGTTTCCTTTATCCCTTGCGCTTTTGAGAAAATTTTATTATAACATCTGAATTGTTCCCTTGATTTGGGACTTTAAAAAAAAAAACAGCAGGAAAAATAGAAAAATATTTCATTTGCTGATTCCTTTGCAATTTAAATTAATCAAATGCAGTGTATTGTGCACATCCTCTCCAAATAGCTTCCTTCCCACAACAAACTGCTAAAAGGTTGTCTCATAGTCTATTATATAAGTGTTGCTTAATCTGCTCTAAATTGTCAGCACTGTTTTGCACCAATTTCCACAGGTTGCTGAAGTATGTAAAATTATGTGAACTGACTGATGCAACAGCTTGTTATAGTATCTTCTTACCACATGCTGCTGGTGCTGGCGGCCGTCACTCACTCACTGCAAAGCCGGTACCCTTCTGCGGGAACAAGGTCTAGCAGAAGCAGATATTGCATCGCTGTACTTCAGCACTGCCTTTGTTTTCACTCCCTGCTTGTGGGTACCACTCAGGAGGGTTCTAGCACTAACAGTACTAACAAAGTCCATGCCTGATTCAGACTCCAGCAAAAATCCTATGCATTCCTTATCTTCACTTCTATAAAGCATCCAATCCTGTTGATTTACCAGTAACTTTGACCTGCTTAAATTATCCTGTCTCTAACCAGCTGATAGTTAAGCTACTAATTACTCTGTGGGCAGGACTGCAGTCATGGTCCCAAGAATTTGTTGTGCAAAAAACCTGTCTCATTTATGCAGACAGAAAAAAAAATGAAACAAAATTTAAGGGATTCTGTTGTATATCAAGAATATCAACTCACATGAAACACAAGCTTGTTTTTCTCCTCACGCTTACTTTTTCATCAGCGTAGTTACAGAAGAATTATTCTGAAAACTGAACCAATTGATAACCACTGTTGCAAACCCACTTTTGTTGTGGCACACTAGAGAAATGGAGCAGAGGATAAAGGAGCGGCAGCACTAAGATGGGAGCAGTGTAGCGATGTGAAGATCTATTCCCTGTCTCTGCTCATTTATTGAGGCAGAATGGTGAGAGGAGTCCAAAACTAAGTATTCACATTCATTACCAGGGAAAAGGAGAGGAAAAAAGAATTTTCCCTTTACTTCTTTTGATTTCAGGAGTGATTAGGTTCAGTTGCGTCTCTTAAATTGCTTGGTAAGTGTTCTATCTCTGTCATTTCGATAAAAGGGATAATATATTTCATTGTAGCATTTTCACTCAAAAGAGATTGGAATCATAAAGAACCAGAAAGAGGGGGAGCAAGGTAGTATTCTGAGGTCATTAGGATGTTTTAAGAGTTGTTTCATTGTCTGTCTAAAAGCACTCTATCACCCTTCTTCATATCCTGTAAATAGGAGAGCTGCTTCTCCTGAAAAACAGCATTAGTGGTCATTTTAGAATTTTTTTTTTCAGGATCTATTATCCTCTGCTAAACTACTGAACACAATTCATCAGGCCATTCTTCTGTAGCATCAGACTGAGTTAAATCTTACTATAAACACCAGTGTTCTGTCACAGATGACAGCTGCTTTATTAACAGCACCGTGCTAAGCGCTATGTAGCCAACAACAGCAGAAAAGTTTTCTGAAAGTAGACACCACTTGGCCTCAGCATGGCAGAAAGAGAAATGCTGAAGTCTGCAGGACTACGCAACCATTTGCATTCCCTGTGCGACGTCCTCACTCTGCTGCTGCAATGCCAGGCAAATGTCAGGTCTGAGAACACCGAGAACCCACATTACACCTTACACCTGCAGTCTTGGTACTGTTGCTAAATGAACACAAAAAAGGAAGAAGTCTTGAGATTACTTCAATGTGATGGGCTAACAAGCTTGGCATAGTAAACTGTAGGAAGAAAAGGTGGAAAATCATTGAGGGAATAGCTAATACTCAAAATATCTAAAGGTCCAGATTTACGCTTGCTTATAAGACAGATCTACAGCATCTTAATTTCCATTGAGTTTCCTGCCATCCCAGAGTTTGAATCAAAGAACAATTTATTTGGGTATAAATGTTTAAGTCCTGATTAAATATTCTTTGTGACACTTGTGCAAATTTATTTTAGGAGAAAAAAAAAATAGGGAAAAGGAATTTAAATTTGCTGTTTTGGAACATAACTCTAAACACAAAGCTTCTTTTTTTTTTTTGGTAGTAGAGTATTTGCAAAAACTTCCTAGTGCAAGCTGAAAAATAAGAGAGTACATATTAAATCTGTATTCCCTTATTCATGCATGACAACTTCAACTACTCCTTAACATGTGCTGACCTCACAGCAGAAATATGAACAGGCCAAACATGAAGTAATTATTCTCAGAACCACCAATACTTTGCAAGTCAGAATTCCAGACCCAGAGGAGAAGTCTTTGTATTTAATAACCTTTAATTGATTTCCCTTTCATAAATTTGCTGGCTCATACAAAGATGCAGACATTCTCTTTGTCAGCTCACAGATGGAGCCTGTTCTATGCAACTGGTGCTCATGCATGAACACTTGATATATTACTTTGTTGAATCTGTGAATATTGTTTGAAGAAAGGATGTATCAGATGTTAGAAAATACTATTTTAGGATTTCAGAGGCATAATCTTTCTTATTAATATATCATGGACATATATTTTAGCTACATGAGCAAACACTTTATACTATTCACCAATCTCAGATATAGGGTCTAATTTCTTCATTGCAAATTTGGATTTTGAGCTCAGCTTCAGGCTCTGTGCCGGAACGCTGAATCTACTTGATTCTATTAACTTCTTCAACACATTACAAATTTATATTTCTTTATTTTTCTTAAAGCAGGAGGAGAGAAAAATAGTACTGTGACTCCAATGTGCATTCTAAATGTGTTTAGACGTGCCTTTGGACAATAAACATGCTTCCTTAACAGGTACAGCAGACAACATTGTAGAGAAAAATAAAAGCAATAAGAGATTTCATTAGTAACCATGATTTAGAAGATTCAAAGGAAAAAAATCTTACTTACAAGGAGCCATTTAATTCTACCCTCAATTCATCACTCGTTTCCCTGACTCTGGTGCCAAGCCTAGAAAAGCACAGAGTGTGTAATTTGAAATAGATCAATAACCACTGTCCGTTTTATTAATTCCAAAAATTAGTATTATTTTTGGCATAAGGGCAATCTTTAGGCCTAAGGCATGATTCCAATTAGCTATCAGCATCGCCAATCAAGAGTTGCTTCCAGAGTTCAAAAGAATTACATTAGATGTAAGTGAAATCAGAATCAGGCCCACACATTTCAGCACTATTGTTTCTAAAGTTATAAAATAGCACCAATACTAATATTTTACAGTGTATGGTAAAGGTCAACAGATAAAATATTTGGAACTTTTACTCATGAATATATTTAATTTGCTACTGCCAATGATTTCGATTACATTTTACCAAATGCATAGCTGCTTTTCCCTTTGCAATTAAAGATACCTAATAATACAGTCAAACCTTCTTAATCATTGTTCATTCTAGCATAAAGTAAATCTTGCTGTGTTTGAAGAGAACCTAGTCATCTTAACAGCATCCGGTTTTGTTCCTTTTTATTTTATGAGATTAGAATACTTAACAACGTTTACCATATTTGGCTGCAGTGGAAGTGTGAAGAGTAAAATTTGCGCAGCGCATTATATGGCTGGGACAAAACTCAGTTCTGTAATTAAGTTTGGTGTTACTTAGGTTTGCAGAAAAAGTCAAAGTTAATGCTTCTTTTTGCCTAAGATTC
Source organism: Athene cunicularia (assembly GCF_003259725.1). Classification (NCBI taxonomy): domain Eukaryota; kingdom Metazoa; phylum Chordata; class Aves; order Strigiformes; family Strigidae; genus Athene; species Athene cunicularia. Next base: position 18,239,768 of record NW_020799100.1, on the reverse strand, counting down.
CCCGGTAGAACTGTATATAATAGTAAAGCATGGTTATAGAGCCAGGCCTATTACCTGAATATTTGGTTAAATCATAGATTTTTTTTTTTCTTTATTAAAAACATTTCAGTTTGGAGGAAAACAAACAGAAATACTCAGGTTCTAAACAGTCATCAATTTTAATTGCAAGACACTAAAATAGACCTCGAATGCTCAGGTACACTTACACTCACCCTTGTAAGGACTCCGCGAAACCCCAGCAACAGTCTCAGATATTCAAAGAACTGGTATTGCTGCACCTTAGAGCTCTACTGCAGAGTGGCCTTGGGAAAGATCAGTGAGCCTTTGCGGACATCACCCTAAATCCCCAGAAAGTGTGCATGGAGTTCTTTAACACAAGCTTCGTTTTCATTAAAAAGAAAAATGTGTTCAGGCAAGTTGATGGAGAAATGAACCAATTTGAATGTATTGAAGTTCTTTGCTTTGCTACAGTGCTTTTTAAATGGTGTCTAAACAGTTGGTCACAGATTTATTTATGTTTCCATGTAAAGAAAGAAAATATTATCATTTTCTATATGGGAAACAGTTTCCCTAATTATTTGGCTCCTTCTTCTACCACATAAACACAGTAATTTGTACCCCTCTCCTTCAACTGGCTGCAATTAACAGCTACATTGCAATAAGCAGATTATGTTAATTAAAAACTCAAAACTATGTAAACAATGGGAAAGCTGACTAGCCATTTTCTATTTTTGCCAACTGGGAGGAACATAAGAGAAATTAGTACCAAGCTTAATTTTGCTGTTTATAATTCAAGTTATTTGTAACAAATAACAGCATTTTTAAACAGTTAACTGTATTTCTCTACACTAATTGAACCACATCCCACATGAGAAGTTTTACATCTGTATGAACAGGGAGGAAAAAAAAAGTTTCAAAGATATCTAAAAAGGTTCTAAGAGAACAGATTTGCACACACCATCACCAAACTGGAATATTAAACACAAGGTCTGTTCCATGCCCGAGTCACACGCTCAGAAAGTCGTAGCTAAGGATAAAAGTGTAACGTAGGCTGCTGCTTTGGCAAAAATTTAAGCAAACTCTAGTATAAATATTATCCAGCAGATGTGAATAAACTGTGAAGTTTTAAGATGTTTCTAGAGTTTCAGGAAGACTATAGCTTTGGGTTTGTTCTTCTGTTTCCAAACCAGGATTGTTTGAAGAGGATGAGAAGAGTGGGAATCAAAAGCGGATCTTGCCTGTTAGTTGCTGTGTTCCCAGTGCTCCCTCTCCACCACAGAGGTATCTCTCAGCATCATACACTAAGGGGACGTCACCACCAACTGAACTGCATGGGCAGAGAGGCCACGTACATAAATAGGATTTATTGACTATAGCTATGAACTTGCCATTGACCAAGCTTTGGGGGGGGGGGGGG
>NW_020799100.1:18211051-18238301 GCF_003259725.1 Athene cunicularia | reverse complement strand
GGGGGGGGGGGGGGAAGACTAGATGATCCCCAGGGTCCTTTCCAACCTAGATGATTCTGTGAAACAGAATGAAGGACTAGAGCCCTTCTTCAGCTTTATATAGGAAACACACTCTCCAGGTACATGAGGAGACAGTGTATTTCCCAAGTTTGTGCTATTAGAAATTGCTGATTGACTACAAAGAGGAAAATGAGAGTGTGGGGAATGATCGTGGTTTCAGATGAGGTGTTAGACTGTTTGTATGGGGTTTTTCAATGACTGTATCAGAAAAGAAAATGATACAGAAATATGTAATGGCTCATTCAATCCAGGACCAGTCTTTCAGAGTGGCCGGTATAAAAATACTAGTTCGGTGTATTGTTTCAATTACCCCCTTGATCCCAACAGCTTTAGAAAATGGGAAGATTCTCAGAAGATGTGAAAGTTGCTGATAGACGTATTATTCACAGACCCTTAGGAGGCCACATAATACTAAGTGTACAGGAAAAGACAACAAGAGCATGGGAAGCTTGAAGAGGGCAGAGATTTAGAAGAGCTGGCCACATCGTTAGATTTTGCACCTACAATATTGCAGTCGATTACAGAGAGTGGAAATAGTGAAGTGCTTCATGTATATTATGTTAGAAAAACATTTCTTCTGTTTTAAGGGCAACACTGATTTCCCATCTCCTGCTCTCCCACAGAGCTCACAGACTGTGGGAGGGCTACTCAAAATAAAAACGCAGTTGATCATTTCACTTTTCGTATTTCCACTATTTTCCTTTTGGAGACATGAACTTTAAATGAGCTGCTGTTCAAGCTTCTTGAGGTCAAAATAGAGGAAATCACATCCACCACAGAGACAGGCACAGCAAAAACTCCTAATATGACCATTATGTTCAACTCAGCAGTCTCTTTCCTGTTGGTAGGTTTTTGATACAAGCTTAGCATCAAGCCAGGCTGTCAAAACCAATGAAATCTATTTCTGTGACATTGAAAGAGCTCTTGATGAAAGTCAATCAGTGTGGGGAATGTTTTGTTAGAGTCCCTGGAATCAAGACAGAGGAAAGGTTGGGTTTTAACAGAATTGCTGCTTTTTTCTTAGTTTCTAAGAGGTGAGGAACATGTGCTAAGTAAACCCATTTATTCTGCAAACAGTACTTGTAGGCTTGATGCGAACAGCTACATTTCAGTCTGACCATTTACTGAGTCCTGTTTCTTAACAGAATTAACTCTTTTGCCAGATCTTTTACTTTGAGATTATTGGAGGGGGTTTAGCTCTTGATGTGACTCTGTTTATGGATAACACACAGAGCAGCTTTCAGCTTCCTGCATGAAATAATTTTTAGTTTTCCTACTACAGAATGAAGAGTATCAAAGGGGATAAGAATTATAAACAGGAGGAATAGCAGCTTGGGTAATGCCAATGATACGGGATGATTTTTCTATATTTAAGTTTTCACAGGAATTCCTGCACACGTGTTCACTGCAGTAAGTTACTATTATTAAGAAGTGCAGAGGGCTTTTGCCAGCACATACAGCATTTTTTACGCTTTCTAGGCATTCTGGAATTACAGGATATGAATATACAGTTTTTAAGACCATTCAGCAACCTTATCTAGTCCAGAAGCTTTTTTAACCACAATTTGTTTGCTTATGAAAAGTTTTATGGTCTCTTTGATTCCCATTAAAAAAAAGGGCAAAAGATAAATAGCCCAGCAATAAATATGTGTTTGGTGGGGTTACAAATCATTAATTGTTCCTTTGTATGGATTTCCCCAGCCTGTTTAGAGATGCTCACTTTACAAAAAAGGTTCACTTTTACATATCAATCCATTCTCTGCTCAAGGTGTAATGAAAGAAATTGCTATCTTTTCCCCAGCCAGTTATTATAATGGTATGAAAAAATGACTTAAATATTGACCTTGTCAATATAACCAACTTCAGATGAGCTGAAAGTAAATCAAACAATCTTTTAATCCCAGGAAAACATCTTAAGGTTTTTCTTTTTATTGTCTCAAGCTCACTTTTAAGACCTTAGTTTATGACACAGTAGTGATTCATGCAATCACCAAAAGAAAACTGAGAAAAGAATAAAACAATGGTTATCCACTTTTGTAGCACTGAATCAGTTTTATGGTTTGTTAACTCAAAAGCAATCTGTCCTTTTTTTTAAAAACTCTACTGACTGTTACTTAATTTTTCAATAAAATAAACCTACCAGCAATTTTCTCATCCAATAGAAATCAAACCAATACATCACTTAACACTGGCACTTGCCTTTGCTCCCTTTCCAGCTGATGCTGCTCAATTTTATCCACTGTTAATATATATTACATTTTCTATTCAATCCAAATGGTACTTATTACTGTTCCTCTAGCTTCTGATCTCTGAACTGAAGCCAGGACTCAATTCAGAGCCTCCAATTCTACATGGGAAAAAAAGCACTTCAAAACAGAACCTAAGCTACCAACTATCTTGCTATTAAATCAACATACTTTGTGGGTAGGGCATGAGCACAGGTTAAATAATTATGCAATTATGCTTTTTTTTTTTTTTTTTAAATCTACAGTATTCTAAGGAATTAAGTGAGTGTCACCAACAAAACCAAGAAACCTACTGTTAGTATTTTTTTTTCTCTTCCTAGAAGTGTAAACTTGAAGGAATCCCTTAATAGATTTTACACTTCCATTAATTTTAATTATATTTTCCTGAAAGTATTTTTTCTTAAATTTTTTAATAGGTAAAATAAGGAGGCATGTCCCAGCCTTGAGAATATGAGAACAGGTTGTTCAAAAATTTGATTGATGCTGTAAGGATACAATTGTGTTGCAGGTTTCCCAAAGACCTCCCATTGATTCTAGATATCATTCAATAATTATTGTACTTTTTCATACTATGAGAAAAGAGAAGACATCATCTCCATAATAAAATTATAAAGAGAGGATGCTATCGGAGCTTTTCCCCCACATGGAGTGGATTCAGTTGCTTGAGTACAACCTTTGGATAAATGTAGCTTATTTCTCCATTACCTTTCCCAATACAGATATTATCTTTCATTATTCTAAACTCTATCATGGATAAATTCCAATGCCACTAAATCTACAAATCTCTTTGCTGTTAACTATGCTACCTGTTTCTAGATGAAGCTATCCTGAAGGTTCCACAGAGTCTTTTAAAAAGGTTATAGCATCTTTGTGTTGTACTTTACTCCATGAATAGCCATGTTCTAGCACTGGATTGGGCTGCAGTCACAGGAGTATACTCCAGACCTTGCCACTGAGTCCAGGACTCAAGGTCCCAGATTTTCTCATGCTCAGTAATAATTCATTTTCAGCAGAAGGTTCCTCACCTCTAGTGGCTAGTTCTTAGAATAATTTATATTATTATTATTTATTATTATTGTTATGGCTGGGATTGTGCAATATGTCCACTTCGTTACTAGAGAAGGGGGTGCTCCGCATCACCAGATGGAAACAAAGCAGAAAATGGTCAAGAAACCCCCAACAAGCTCCAGCAAATACTGAAGGAGGGAAGAGTAGAGAACTCGTTTCAAATGGTGGATGTCCTCACCTGTAGTTTAGGACACACGTTCACAACATGCTGGTCTCAAACTGCTCAGCTCTTCTGAGACTAATGGTGCTTCCTAGCCAGGTTTCCGGTAACTTTACCTCAAGAATATTTGCCTATTTTATGTACTTTTGTTTAGCCATACATAATGATTTTAGTTTAATTTTTCAATTCATCGAAAGAATCTGTATGTAAAGTCAAATGGTGGACCATGGGAATAATGCAGTTTCACACAATGGAAGTGGTCGCTTTTTTTGGGTTTACTTAAAAAAAAAAAAAACCTAACACAGGGAATTACATTAAAGCAATCTAAAAGGCAATTTCACAGTAAGGCATGTAAGAGGTAGATATGAAATAACGCTATTCACATTTCATTGTCTCTTTCTGCATGTGAGTTATTGCTGTATTAAATTACCATATACCATTTTTCTTTTGGTCTCCTGCCTCAGTGCCCAGAGTGGGAACCCTGTTCAACTGAACCCCCCAGTCAGCTGTTCTTGCTGCCCAACCCACTAAGATGTCCTCAGAGGAATCTCATACCAGAAATTCCTCAGGGATTGCAACATTCTGCCATTTGTGAAGACGACTCTGTTATTTCTAAGATTTGGGGTGAAGTAGGTTGGCAGAGAATCATGCAACCATTGCTATTTTCCTCCCATTCCCTGCCTCACCAGGAGCAATCAGCAAATCCGGAGAGATGTGCAAAGCTCACCTTCAGTGTGACAGCCCTGAGTGACCAGAATTTTGAGCTGACAAGGACATAAACTCTTGTAAGTGAAGTGTGTTATTGATTTGTATGCAGCTACAGTGCAGAGATCAGGGGAAGTTCAAGGCTATACACTGTTGTTAAATTCCTCTCAGATTAGGAAAAAAAAAATCTAATTACTTTCATTGAGGTACACAAAATGAAAAATCTATTTTAGTATTTTGAATTTAAAATTGATCAATTCTGTTGTGTAGTTTACCTCTTGAACTGATGGAGGTTTTGATCCATTATGTAAAGAACAATAATATCTTAGAATAAATTAAAAACAAATGTATTGCTTGTAAAACTGCACTACATATGTTCTCTTTTTGTGGGCATTTAAAAATAAATAATATCAAGATCATGACTCAAGAAGATGCATGAAAAAATTATGATTATTTAAAATGCTGTTATTAATGTTAATACAGATTACCCAGGAGTGATTCACCCTCAGAGCAATCATTTCTCATTTTATTTTTAGTAATTTCCAGGATGGCTCCAAGGTTCTTTGCAGCCCCAGGAAGGTCTGAATGGTCTGATCGTTCGTTTTTGTTATGCTCATTGGTATTAGTATTTTATCCACCACTTGCATTATCATCAATGCTTTAAAAAAAAATGCACTCTAAGAAGTATCTAGAAATTAATTAATTCCACATGATTTTAAGAGTCTTAGGCCTATTTAAAATAATCTCATCTGCTTGATACAAATAAGTCTTGTTTAGTCCTTCCCTTCCCCCCAGTTTGATTCAGATTTTCTCTATTGTTGTGGCAGACCTTTCAAAATGTGTTTGATCAGACATTCTTTCTGCTTGATGTTCTGTGCCAGTGATTGACAACAGTCCTTTGTGAGCAAGCATTTAAGTAACGATGTACGGACTTGTTAGGGAGCTGCTATGTCAAGAAGAGAAATGAACAATAAATTAGAATAAAATGGAATTACATTTGAAACTTGGCTGGAGGATTTTGCATTTGTGAGGACAAAGGACATTTGACAATCTGAGTCATCTTGCAGCTTTGCCTGTAGCAACTGTCAAATTAGTTCTTAATGCTACAGGGAAAGGGATTGAGTCACAGCATTGCTTAAAGTTAAGAGGCTCATCAGTAAATCACTGGCAATATTAACAATTATGAGCTACACATTAATATGGTGAAAACACTGAATGTTACGCTTACAACAAAAAGCCAAGAGGTGAACCTAATTTTGCTTTCTGATTCCTGCACCTTCTCCCAAGAAGTACAGTTGTAAATTGGGGAAGGTAGAGGAGAAAAGAGTAAATCAATTCAAGATTTTTCTAGACTACGTGCCCTCACAATTATGTAACAAGAAGAAAATCAGGCACTAAATCTGGATTTAGCAAAGTGTAAAAGTGAGGTGAGGAAGGGAAATACTTACCTGCATATAAACTCCAGATTCACATGCATGTCTGTCATCCCTAACTGCACCTAGCAGGATCCTGCAGTGCTCCTCCCTCCTCTCAGGCACCTTTGACTCCATCCCTTCTCTGCAGTGGCTGAGAGATGTGACCAAATGCCACAGTAACTACCTTCCCACCAACACATAGTTCAGAGAACGAGTTTAAATTGTGTGTCCACGCTGGGGACGAAGAAAAGCTATGTCACACCGCTTCTAGCCCACTCTAAGAGAAAAACATAAGTTGTCTGTGAATTATGACATATTAGAGAAAAATATTCTCTTTCCAATTCCTCACACATGCAAAAAACCCTTTAGAGTGTTACCCTACTATGGATGCCAGAGACATTTACATTGCTTCACAGAGCTCCATCCCTTTGGTGGATTTGGGACAGACAGTATTCCAGTGTTAGGAAAATTCACACATAATCCTTGGATTTGATCTATTTTAAAAAATAGGGTGCATTTTCAGGCCAACACTGACTTTCATGATCATTTCAGGTGTCATTTTATAGAGTGGCTTTCAATAGAAAAAAAAGAAAAATGTAGGCCCATGTTTTATTTTTAAGACTGAAGATAAGACTTAACTCTCCCATATGATGATCAGCATAATTTCATCTTTTTCAAAATTTCCGTAGGTCTGGCTGAATATGCGGTATGGTATTATAAGGAATCTATTGTGCAAGGCCCTATGCCACTTTTCAAAGACACACCTGCACAATGCTACCATTTTCTGGCATTAAAGGGGTCAGAGGAGAACAGAATTAAATATGTTGTGGGAATGGCCTGAGGTACAATTGCACTGACAACTCATAATGACACTATAGGATATCTCCTTTCATAAACTGCACAGGTCTTTCACACGGTAGGTATTGCCCTTTTAAGAGCTTGCACACTGTAATGAAGTCCCTTAACACTGACAAAAGAAGGATGATGAGGACATTCACCACCTGAAGAGTCTCTTAACAGTGATACCAGAGAAAGACATTTCCTGAGCTCTGCACTAATGAAACTTCAAATGGAATTAGTTGAGCAAAAGTCATTAAAAAAAAAAACCAAAAAACCCAAAAAACAAAAAACAAACACCAAAAAAACCCTCAAAAACAAGCAAAGAAATTAGCTAATATATGGAACTCCACTGGTAGATACTTTTGAAGTACTATTTCATGTACCCCAGCTCCTACACTGAGCAGAGATGTCTTTCTACTCACCAAATTCCTTGCCTGGCACACAAAAATATGATCACAGGATCCCAGATAGCTCCCAACCATAACGTAGATTAAGCGGATTTACAGCTATTCACATTTTAAATTGGTCAGTCTAGATTTCTTGAAAATTCATTTCAGATTTATGAGAATTTGCGCGTAGACTTATTTATAACTGGGATGGAAGTATATCCAGTTCTTTAACAAGCTTTACTATCAGCTGGATTGTTAACTGAACCTGAACATGCAATTCAACTCAGCTGGACAAGTTATAGTAAAAAAAAAAAAGGATGATTTTTTGGTAGATCGAGTTGAAAGCAGAAAATTACATCCAGTTCAAGGGATTTTGTAATAGGCCTATTTCTATCTTGTGCTGTAATTTGGTTTTGACTAAATGTGTTGAAATTTTGGGCCTGAGAAAACAGTTCATTGCAAAGAAAACAATTTCAAAAGGAACAACTCAAGTAATGGACTCCTAAAACTTCAGCGACAATATATACAATTCCTTGTTAATTGTTACAATTTTGAATGTGTGAATCTTCCTCCTCCGACATGGTATATTTTCTCCTCACATTGGAAAGAACTGCTGAGAGCACTGAAAAGAGTGTAAGACTGAATGAACTTAAAAATATCTCCTTCTCTTCCTTCAATAAAAATCAAATAGTGAGGTAAGACACTTGGCTTTGAATGTATTAACAGTTATTCTCCAAACTACCTTCCTCCCATGCTTGAAAAGGCTTCAGACTCAATCCACAGTCCGGAATTTTATCTTCCTGGCTGTCTTTTCTGAAAAAAACCCTAAAGAATTCATGTGGTGCTGGTCACTAGTAGCTCAACCTGCAAGAGCTAGCAAGAATCTAAAAAAAATAACTCTAGACATGTGTAACTAAGGAATATCAGCAACAACGTTTAGACAAATCCCTGGAGAAGGGCAAGAATGGATCTAATTGTCCTGACATCTTGCTTTTTATTTGTTTGCAAGCGGAGCGTTCCCATTTTCCTAGACTTTATTACGTGGATTAATAAGCAAGGACTATTCTGCATCTAGAAACAGGTTAAACACCCAAGAAGAACTTAAAGGAAAAGCCAACCAACCAAACAAAAAACCCCAGAAAAAAGTAATTAAAATAATTTGTTTCTCTTGTAACTAAGAGCCCGGAGGAAAGGAATCAACCTTTATACACTAACTTGATGTAGGGCCTTTTCTCTTTCCAGGGAAAATATCAATGAAAAACATCCTGAGGGACATAAAAATGGAATGTCTGAACTTAATGAAGGTTGACAATGACTATTATTGATGTCCTTATCACAGATGACAAGAGGTTTAGGAGACTGTTCTAGTATATTGACATTGTACTGGTTCAAATGTTCTTTTATTCTTTTTTTTTTTTTTTTTTTTTTTTTTTTTAGCTAGTGTACTGGCTGCTTCAGAGGCAGTGTTGGAAAAACTTGATGTGCAGAATGACATTTGTCACCCTTTGTTCCCCAGCTAAAAGAACTATCTTCCTCTTAGTCATCTTTCAAACTGAATAACAGCTGCATTAACACAATTTATTCTTTGTCCATCAATTTTAAATTCAAGACGAAAAGCAAAGGCAAACTCCAAGTGGAAGAAGGTTTCAAGAACAGTTTCTCCCCTACTCTCCTCCTACCCACTTACTTTTACAAGAATATGAACCCAGATGCTAGAATACAAGATAAATAGGAAGTAGAGTTTACAATTATTTATACACTAGCTTGATCTAAATTGTAAAATGGTATAAAATATTTTTTAAAATAAGTCATCAATTTATATTGTACAACTTCACTGAAACATGAATAATAAAGTTAATAAATGGGAGGAAACAAAACAAAACTCAGACATTTTCACCTCCAGACAGCAAGGATGGACACCATGACCTCAAGCTCTACAAGCAGTCATCTAACGAAAAGCAGACTCAAATGAAATCTACCCACTGCCCCTACAATCCTATCCTAAAAAGCTACAAGTACATGTCCATTCATTATGAACAACACTTGCCATACGCAAAAAAGTACATTACAACTCCAGCCACTCAGAAATTTTCAGTCAGTTTCCCAGCATAAGATTTACAGAAACCCTTTTTGAAGTATTTTTGACTTCTCTAGGTTTTAAGCCTCTAAAATAAATGCTAAATGCACAATTTCAAGCTTTTTGCCTACAACTAAACACACTGGAAATGTTTTCTTAAAAAGGTATAATCACAAAATTCCTGAAGCTTAACTATAAGCAAGGCAAACATGGTATAATTTTGCAACCAGGTTACACTGTACTTGTGCATAGTGTAAGCTACTCATAAGTCATTAGCAGTAGCTGAAAGTATGAACTCCCCAGTTCATTAGTATTAAAGCCTGGATGTTGTGGTTTGAACTCAGCTGGTAGCAAATCGCCACGTGGCCAGTTGTTTACTTCCCCATCCCCCTGGTGAAATAGGGGAGGGACAAAAAAAAAAAAAATAATTAGGTTTAATAACAAAAATTTACTAGCAAAACCAACAGTAATGATAGTAGTCCAAAAAGGGGTACAGCTGGGCTCCCTCTCAGCACCCGGAAAGTTAACCCTATCCTGGCCAAAACCAGGGCACTGGAAAATGAGATTTTTTTTCTTAAATAAATTTATCTTTCCATAAAAAAATTCTGACTGTGCACTGCTTATGACGGGCAGATTCAACTATCTTTAAGACAAAAGGTTCTCCCTCATTCCAATTTCCATTTTAATAACAAACTATTGCAACAAAAGAAACAAACTAACTATGAAAAGAAATAAAAGTACATAGTAAAAGAAGTAAGCACAACAAAAAATACATGGTTTTGATCTACAGCAACACTTGCACTTGCATGTATAGAAGACTAGAATACTAGCGTGTGTTCTAAGGAAGGCTCATTAAGATTAAAATATGCAGACCAGAAACTGCCTCATAAAACATTGCCCGAGTTAAATGTATGTACACCTCAGGTTGGATGTCTTTGAAAAATAATTCCTTTCTATGTAAAAAATTCTTTAGATTTTTTTCTTTGAAATAGGACAGGACTCAAAATGTGGCTGAGACTCTTATGGCAGAGATGACTTGAGAAATAACTGTAAAAAACTTCACTCAATTTATCCAAGTTATAAACCTCTTCAAAACCAAAACCCTAGTCATTTGAGCATATTGAAGAGTTCTTGTGCTAAGTTTCCAGATTTCATTTGCACTAAGATGAGTTTTCCTAGTGATGCACTCTCATGTTCCTGCTGGCTGGGCTGGCTACAGAGATTTAGTTGGAAAACTGAAGAGTGGTACAAATAGGTAAAATGATTGCAGGGGACAGTGTAGACCCATTAGATAATCAAAATAAATGTCACTAATCCAAATAAAGCCATCTCCTCTCAAAGAGGTCCTTCTGTTTTCTTCACTCTCAGAGAGCATCATGGATAAGTGTTCAAGTAAAGAAGCAACCCTCAAATGGAGAAGTATTCTTGGGGTGGGGTGTGGGGGCAGGGTGGAGAGTGAGGTGGTGGAGCAAGGAAAAAAAATCAGCCAGGCAATAGTTGGTGTATTAGTCTAGTACTTTATATATGCCATCTCATAGTTATGTTGTTAAAAGGTTTTCACTGATCTTTGTCTATTAAGATATGCTTTAAGAAATGATGCTACACCTCTTCCACACTAGCAAATTCAAGCCATGTTAGAATGATTATCTAGTTCAGTATCTTACGAGGAGTTTACCAAGTCTGCAGCATGCTTAGGCAAGTAATCCAAAAAGCCAATTGTCTGATGGAGTTCTTTTCCACTAGAGCTTTGCAGAAATTGCAGTCAGTGTGGAAGTAGCCAAGAGTTATGAACTGTCAACATGCTGATAGCAAAGTAAACAATGTAAAAGTGAAGCCAGCATTTGAGTCTCACAGCATGGTACATTGCTGTAATGGTTTAAATCATAAGCCAAATGATTGTTATTATAAAGATAGTGAATGTCATGCTTACAGAAAAATTGTGCATGTTAAAAATGACTGCCATTAAAAAGATAAGTCTCACAGGGGGAAGGGACCTCAAGCCAGTAAACAGACAAAATGAATTGCAGAAAAAAAAAAAAAAAAAAAAAAAAAAAAAAAAAAAAAAAAAAAAGGCAGGACAGCAAAGGGAAGTCTTGTCTAATTACCAAATTCAGTTATCATTTATAGTACTCTTTATTACCAAGAAAAGTCTGGAAGAGAGACAGATACAAAGGCAGTATACTTAATTACTTATTTTTTTAAAAGCAACAGAATCTCAGAATTAAAAGCACGGCATCTCAGATATGCATATCTGAAAGTAGATACTGGTTCTATGTAGGCAAGTGTTTGGCAATGGTAATAACATATTCTTATTTAAATGACAAAATTTATTTAAATTATTTAATCTTATTTAATTAATAATCTTATTTATATCTTTTTATCTTATTTAAAAGACCAAAAAAAAAAAAAAAAGAAAGAAAGACAAGGTTGACCCTCCACCATTAACAAAGAAATGTGTTCCCTATCACAAAAGAAGAGGAAATCTGCACAACCATCCTGCCTGTTGTCATAACCAGATTAAACCACCAGGAAAGGAAATCTCTCTCAATGGAAAAGTTAACAAGGAAACGTTTTAGTTTACTGTCCAGGAGGCCAGAAACAGAGGACTTCCTTCATGTGACAAATTACAATCTACCTTTCTAGAGATGCCCTAACACACAGCTCTGTCTGGAAGACAATTTCTTTCCCTTAAACTTGGAAGCCTACTGGTAGCTGACACGGAAGAGCAACGTCTTGAAGAATGCTTAAGAGTCAAGATTCAAACTTTTCAAATCCAAAGAGGACCACGATTATTACATCTAAGATCCTCCTGCTCAATGCAAACCAATGGATTTTCTTGAATTAATTCCCACTTAACTAGGACATTTTAAAGAAAACCAAAATACTTTTTTTTTTTTTAAGTTATTGCTAATGGAAACCTACCAACATTTTTAGAAAATTGTTCCAGGGGTGGCTTATTTAGCATATGGAATGAGATAACGATGCTATGAAGAACCTACTTTGCACAATTCACGGAATGTTTCACTGATCCTGTACCATCTTTTTACAGCCAAGAGCATGAATTTAGACACGCCCAATGTAAGGTCTGATCTGGCTTTTGAAGACACACTTATTTCTATACTGTGCTATCAAATATTCTTGAGGACACCATCCAGTGTTGTAATCTCTCTCAGAGTGTCAGTATTTCAGTTTCCACATGCTGTATGAGAGCCAGCCTCATTTCCAGTAGAGGTGATGCTCAGACTGAATTTGTAAGCCTTACTAGCCATACGGTGATTTTTCTGAGGTTCAGGAGTGTCGCTACAGCAATAGGTTGCTCTGAAATGGACAAGCACCTCTGGAACAGAAACCCGTTCGATAGGGTAACTCCCCCTTACATGCACCTGCTCTTTGCACTTCTCTGTTGCTATGCACGCAGTTTGCATAGCCAGTCAACGTCCATATTCTAGGGATTTTCCCAGGAAACATTCAGATCTGCTTCTCTTGACCTCTGACATTACCCCAAGCTCCTCTGCCTTCCCAGACCATGAGATGACTGAGGAGTGCATAAGAAAACACACCCAAGCGTGTTGCACATATTTCTGTCATTTTGTATGCACACCTTATCAAGTAAACAGATAGCAGAACCAGACACTCCTGTTATTATCACAGTCATGTTAAATGAAAAACTTCTAGATTCTTTTCTATTTAATACTCTCTTCTTCATATAGCTAAGGAGCATATCAGCCCCCCAGGGCATTCAGACAAGCTTACGACTGATTGCCCATTCGAATTCGAGTGGGTTATCCACTGTAGTTGTAGATTGCTTCCAGAATAAGTCTGGGGGGTGGAGGGGATTCTATAAAAAGTGTTCTTTATTCCTAGGAGCAGAACTTTCTTTACTTGTAGCCATTTCAAAGACTCATTATTTATTGGCACAAAAATCCACTTGGAAACTAATATGTGAGAGAAATGCTCAGTATAGAGCATGAGTTGAAGGGTAAAAGTCATCTTTACAAGTTATTCTCAAGGCAATCATTTCATATCTCTTTTCATTATGCAGCATATTTTTTCAGGTATTCATTTTGAATATATTTTAAAAAAGAAAACATTGAGCTCACTATATTTTAAGACTCCTAAAACACTATTATACATTTGAAGGATTTTGTGCTCCAGGCCAGTAGTTCGTCATCTCTGTTTCTCTGTTACATGTGAAACTAGATGAGAAAATCAGATTATCACTCGCAAAGTCCTTTAGGAGAAAGCTGACTTAACGTGACAATTCAAGTTCATGGAAGAAGATAGTTGTGCAAAGTGTGCATGACTTATAAATTCATTTAACATTGACTTTGCAGTTAACTTAGCTTACTTCCTTGAAGATGCTGTAGCAAGCTTGAGAATGTCAGAGGTAAATGAAGTAACAATGCAGAAGGCTGAACTCACACATTAACTTTTGCTACCATTTGGATAACTGTTTTCCAAAAGTCTCCATGTCTTCCAGAAGTCTTCGGCACAGAATTATGACAATCATAAAAGAAAAATTATAGCTAAGACTTTAACATTTAGAGGGGAAATGGCAACTGCAGAAGGAAAAGACAAACATAGCTGCTATAGGCCACAATCTGGGTAGGAAGAGTTACACATTTAGCACAGTTCGTTGTCACTGTATTCTGGAGGGTAATTTCTATAAAACTGGTGGTATCTCAGGGCTGCCATATAATGCATTTAACAATGCTAATATGTTAATGCAATTTAATTTGCTTAGTTCAGCACATTGCTTAAGTGTCCTTTGAAAGACTTGTAATAGAAGTATAAAGACTGGTATGAACGAAGTACAGATAGAAATGTGTGTGTGTAAGCACCAGATGAAGCAGCAGAACAAGACACGAAAAAAAATGTCCTATACTGCTACCAGAGGAAACTATACCCGGCAATAAAATGACAAATGTGTCGCTTTTGTCAAAACCAGAACTCCTGTGCTCTGACATGACCATGGCCATGACAGTGTGTTGGCAGAAGACCCTGCATTCTGCAAGCTGGGCAATAGCATCAGGGTTATGGCATGCCAGGTAGCCTGCTTCTTTTCCAGTTAGCCCAGCAGGAAAACAGACTGTCATTATAGAGGGGTCTGTCCCAAACAGGAACAAGACAAGACAGGAACTTTGCTTGAGTTTTATGGAGATCAATGCTGGAAAGATTCAGAAGCAAAGGCCTGCTCCACAACAACTGTGAAATCCCAAGAATTTGAAAGTCCAAAAAAGAATTTGCTGTTGCCATGCAGGAAGCTCAGAGACATGATGGGATGGGCAACAGGACTCAATAGTTGATGTCTTTTGTCCTGTGTCAAGCACAGGTAGTCCTGGACAGACTATTTGGGCACACACAGGTCTGTGCTTGAGTATGCTGGCGTGAGAATGAATGCAAGCTTTGAGATAGATGAACAAAACATGTTTATAGACCTAAAAATAGATACCAACTTCTGCTGGTATAACTTCTCACACACAAGTAGAAAAAACAGAGCCTTGAACTTGCAGTGAAAATGAAGTGGTTGCAGGAGAGGAAAGGCAATTTATGTGTCATTACTTCTCTAGCAAACACCTGTAGCTTCTGCTGAGAAAATGGCCCTTCTTGAACGATGTCATGGGACTACTTATGCAGGAAAAACAGATAAAATGAAGACAAACTGATAATTTTCATGCAATATCAAGTTTAGTTTCTCTCTCATGTGGTGGCTCTGTGTTTACAGACATAGATTATAACATCCAGTTCAGGGGGAGAAAAGCGATAGACACCTTCATGCAAGCCCCTGCCACTTCTAGAGAAAGCTCCTAGCTGAGGTTAAATCTCTACACTTTTAAAGAGTTTCCAGAAATAAGCAGCAGTACAAAAAGTGCAGTAATAGAAGAAAAATCTGTCAAAGAGTAATACTCTTGAAATCCAGCAGAAACACTAGTGCTGTAAGTTTGGAGATCCTGCAGAGGGAAAGGTACTTAGATTACTGCAGAATCCAAGGAAAAAAAAAAAAAAAAAATCAGGCTATGGACTAGTATAAATTGCAGATTTATACCTAACAGCCTGCTCCCACTCAGCAATCCACCAGCCCCAGAGTCCAGTGTTGGGATTCATACACGTTAGAGAGGTGAGCAGTGGAAGCAGAGAGCATGGCCAGGGCTTGACACACTCTATTTCATGGCTCAGTGGGTCACTGACATTGCATTTAAAATCTGCTGTATTCTAATAATCTCCTGATTATAACAAACGTCAGCATAGCTGGACTTTACATATGTGACTAGCTTATTAACTAAGCAAGTTTAGTGGTTTAATCTGTACTGTTGTGTTTTGGGTTTTTTTCTAAGATGGGGTAAACAGTCAGCAAGAAATATTTTTGTTCATCGTTTTGTTTTCCAGAGCCACTTATAAGCTATTTTTCCATAATTTTTTTCTATAATTCCTCAAGGTATGATGTGATAGGAAAAATCATTGATGTAAAGATCCTGCAGTCCAATTAAAAAGGGGCAATGACTAATTAGAAAGAGGCAGACAGGAAAGCACAATTCTAATGGGCATTGGATGCAGTTTCTTGCTCACCTCACAGCCAGGAGGCAGCAGTAAAACAATACCAAAACTGAGGTGCTACAAGCATGAGGATAGATGAAAGACCAACTTCCCAGAGATGTCAAAGGAACATGAGCATGGCAGTTGTCAAGACAGGGGATGTTGAAAAGCTATAACCACAACTGAGTCTTGGGATGATGCAGCTGTTTGCTGTGACAGGTTTTCCTTAGACAACCCACAGAGAACAAATGTATAACACATGTGAGGGCCTGGAGAAATGTCCAATCAAAGAGCAACCCTTTAAGACAGGCAGAGTGGTGGTGATCTCAGCCTGACGAGCAGACAGCACTGCAGGCTGCTTATTAACATCTGTATGCACGTCTTGACATGAAAGAGTCAACTAGCAAGACCCAAAGACAGTAAACTCTGTAATGACCACACTGAGTGACAAATGCTTATTCCAGTTAAAGATAACCTCTTTACCACGATAGGAAATTCTGAAAGTAAAGGCGTGTTGCAATATTGAGACTAGAAAGGATCATCACCCTCCTCTGGAGCTAGAGCATTTAAACTAATTTTTTCATCAAGTTTGGAAGCTTCCTATTCTTCTGCTTTAGATGGGTGCAGGAGAGTCTGTCTTCATAATGTAACTGTAGCTGAATTTCCTTCAGCATCACAAACAACGATTGTGCAAAAGGTAAAGTTTTGCAGTGTGCCATGGTTTGAGCTCAGAGGGCAACCGGGTGCCACACGGCTGCTCACTCTCTGGGAAGGAGGAAAGCAAAAGGTCCAGAAAATTGAGATAAGGACAGGGAGGGATGGCATATTCCTTTAAAGCACAGGCAAATCCCAGACTCATTAGGGGAAGAAAAAAACCCATAAATTTAATACAAACACTAAAACCAACAACATTTAACAGACCGAGTAGGGCCATGAGAAGCATTACCACATATTGCAAATACCTTTTCCAATTCCTTCCTTCTTCCCAGGCTCAGCTTTGCTCCCAGTTTCTCTGCCGCCTCCCCACCAGCGGCGCAGGGGACAGGCAATGGCGGGTGCAGCCGGTCCTGCCGCTTCTTCCACCTCAGGGGGATCTTCTGGCATTCCCGCCCTGTCCCAGCGTGGTCCCCCTCTCACAGGGGACAGTCCTCCACAAACCACCTCTGACATGAGTCACTCCCACGGCCGTGTGGGTCACCCCCATGCATTCCAGCCCTCCCGGCACCAACCTACAAGAGTGGGGCCTTCTTCCCACGGCTCCCGGCCTCCTGCGGGCTGTCACCTGTCCCAGCGTGGGGACACCCACAGGCCGCAAAGCTACAGACCCCCATGGGGGTGGGGGGTGGCCCTGCCATCTCACCATGGGATACAGGAGAGTCTCTGCCCCAGCACACCTCCCCCCTTCTCCTCCTTTCTTCCACTGACCTCAGTGTTCACACAGATGTTCTCCTCCAACTCCTCCCAACTCCCCCCCAGATTCCCCTTCTTAAATACGTTATCGCAGAGACACAGCTAATCGGCTCGGCCTTGGTGCAAAGGTGGGTCTGACTTGGAGCCAGGGGAGCTTCGAGAAGCTTCTCACAGGGAGCCACTACTGTATCCCCCTCCCACGCCACCGAAACCCCGCCACTCACTCAAACCAGGACATGGTGCCATCTGGTCTCTACAACACAGCTGCAGACAGACAATATCACTGTAAGACACCAGAGGCTTTGCCAGAATTCAGATGAATCTTAATAACTTTCCTTTGTATTTGTTGCTTTAGATCAAAATATTAAATTTCTGGTTTTCACTTACAATTTGCCCTTGAGTCACAGGAATACCGAAAAATACAATTATATAGAGAGATGATTTCCTTCATCACTGAAATGAAACCTCCTTTGGGATAATGAGGGATTGAAGAGCGTACACCAAATTGAGAACATTATTATGTTCAAATACAAATCTGTATAGAGGAGTCTAACAAGAAGCATGGACTTTGATTTCCAGACAGACTTCAGCCAGGTAGCTCAGTAGGAGAGAAAATATTGGGTACTTTGAATATCTAGCCACAAACAGCACGATTAGAGCCGCTGTACACCAAGTTCTCTTCAAAAACATGATGGTGCACCTGCAGCACGAGCACTTAATACAGCACGTGTATCAGCCACTGCCAGGGAGGCTTTTCAGCCATGCAGAGGCTCTGAGGTCGCATCAACTCTTAAGTGCTGCCTATTGAACTTTCAACACCATTTCTGAGCACTGGTGTTAACTAAGTCTTAACACAGCACAGATTATCTTAAGTGCTCTGTACTAATAGGATCGTAACACTGGAAACCGTGACCTTGCCCTCCCTAACCCCTGCAGCCTTCTCAGACTGTAATAGTGTCTTTGAAAGCCTTCAGTTAACATTACTAATTATAACTGCCTTTTCCTGGGTTTAAAAGCAGTGAAACATTGTTTTTAACCTGACCGAGGCAACGCTAGAAGTCTTAAGAAAAGATCTTTTTTTTTCCTCAAGCCCCCAAAACTTTTGATAAATGCAGAAAGTTTAATATTTTGGAATGATACAAGATGCCTTATTATTGCCAGATTATATATTAAATCTCACACAGAAAAGTACTAACTTCAGGCATCATTTTGTCTTATTAAAGCATTACAAAAAGGCCAGAAATAACAGTTATTGAACATGTTTATCACTGCCTCAATATGCAGTTTCTGAAAACTATATATACTCGGGTTATCACCTACAGAGACCGCAGATACAATTAAACAATTATCACCAAAGAACTAATTTCCCAAGCACATCTTTCTAGTGTGTTTTATATGTAGATGCATGCACCAAAAAAATTATTACTACCCAGCATTACAGTCAGAAAAAATTCTCACTCACAGCAGACACACACCACCAGTACAACTGTATAGTTTTAAGTAACTGTATCCATAGAACTATATAGGTCATTCAGTCACAAAGATTACTGCCATCAAGTAGAGCAGCTCTTTTCCATGTGTTGTCACGTCCCTAATAAGAAAAACAACATAGTGATCTCATACAGCAAAGACTCCGGAGCACTCATACAAACCTCTGTCTTACAGCTTTCTAATCAAATTAAATACTTGAGCCATACACCTGCCTTATCACATGTTAAACTTTCACTTCAGAAGAATCAAGATCACAAATATAAACCTCTCCCTCCTAGACGCATTGCATTCTTCAGCAACCTAGCTGAAAGGATTTATCTCCAAGTCTAGCTACTCAGGGACACTAACACATTTCTGCTCAGCTAAGGTGTCTGACCCTCCCTGCAGGAAAGAAGTGCTATGAGCAAGTGCAACGACAGACATTCTGTGAGTGTGGGTCGTCGTCCGTGTCCGTCCCCCCCCCCCAGAGCTGTGAATTCCACCAGGTCCATGTCTGCATGCAAGGCTCTAACGCTGGTCTTAGCTCCCTCCAGCTGGATGGAGCGTATGCAATATGAAATATGAAAGGAGAAAGCCACGCGGGGAGCACATTTTCCTTTATGGCAGAGCATGCTGTCGAGCGGTGAGGAAGACACGCTGGAAGGGGAGATCAGCATCAAGCAGCTGCCAGGAGGAAAGCAGCACATAAGCTGGCAGGCTTTACTTTTTTTTTGTGAGTTTTGAGCTTCTGACCACAACATCATATTTTGGCCAGTACAAGTGGGATTTTGCAGCGGATGAGAGAAGTATAAACAAGCCAGAGAATTATCTCTGGTCTGAACATCGCATCTGATTGCAATGAAATATGTTACATGCATATTGGGGCCGTTAGTTCTAGGTGACATAAACCAAGGGCACAAAAAACTCGTTTAAGTGGTAATAATATTCAGTTATCTCTCACCTTATTACAGATCACGGATATTTCTAATATTTCTGCTCTTCCTTAAGCCCTTCAGTTTTGCCATTGAAAATTCAACAGTAACTAGCTATGAAAAAAATTGAGGACAGTAAATAAAGGACTTTTTTTTTTATTAAAACATGGTTAGTATTTTAAGAGTTATTGTAATGCTTACTGAAATCAACATTAGTTTCATTTTGGGGAAAGATTTATCTAATAACATCTTTTAATTACAAAAGAGACTTGCAATATGAATATTAGTTAAGTCACCCTATACAACTAATCTTTTATAACCAGAGCAAGTGTGAAGTTTTACCCATATTTTTAAATTGCTGCTCTCTATTTTTACCAATTAATGATTCTTTTGACCTTCACCTCATGATACTTGATTAGCCCTCTTAAATATACTGGAGGTTATACATTCTTCATTTATGTCATTCATTAATCACTGTTCAATAAATGCTGTCAGAAAGCTGTTGTCTTTGATGTCTCATTGTTCCCTGCATTCTTTCTTGTTGGTAGTTAATCAAATGCTCCCCTGCTGTGGTCAAAGCACAGTTTGATAGCAGTTTCTGAGGTGATCCAGCATTAAAACACAGAGCTCATTGTAAAGGTTCGTTTTTTCTTATATCATGCTCAACTTAAAGCTTTCATTTTGCAGTCCTTGGCAAATGACACATTGTTGTCATGCCCTTATGACTAGATAGCTAGGAAAATAGGACTAAGCTCTGCCATCTAACTGAAGCACACTGTAATGACTGACTAATTACCTGCAGCTCTGAAATGAACTGCAAAGGTTCCACTGTCAATTGCAGTGAAATACTGTTTCTTTTCTTTTTGAGAGAGAGATTGGAATTAGAACAATTGTCAAAATGTGTTAAAACTTCAGGGGGTGGTAAGTCAAATGAAAGCATCCAACAGGGGAAAAATTCTATCCTGGGATAAAATGAACATTTTCATTTCTACTGTTTGTTCAAGACAGATTTATACTGAAAATATTCAGAAAGAAATTCTGCAAAAGCTATAGTTAACAGGTGGCCTGAAAACAAGTGAAGCACCAACTCAGAAGATAATGAAAAGGGACCAGGAATCATCACTGAAAATAAAAAATGTAAAAACAAGACTACTGGAAAATACCATGTGTTTGTATAATAGTCTGGCATTGACATACTTACTTGCTTTAAAAGAAATCATCAGCATTTGAAATCTTTGGAAAGATGCTAAAATCATCAGGTCTCTCTTTTCAGAGATCTTATCCCCGATTACATGATCTCCCAAACAATTGCAGCTGTAGAGCTGAAGAAGCAGTAAAATGTAGTAAGAGATCTATCAGATTACTACATATTATCATCTTTCACTTGTAAGTGAATTGGTGTGCTTACATAAGACCAGTAACACTAATAAAAGTGAAGAGTGACAATAACGTTTTGTATATTGAAAATGTAAAATAATAATAATAATAATAATAATAATAATAATAATAATAATAATAATAATAATAATAATAATATATTTATAAAACCCATGTTGAGCTGGAATTCTAAGCCCAGAGGGAAAAGTTAGATTCTGATCAAAGGCCTCAAGAAAATGTCTAAAAGCACCAAAATAATTCAAGTTTGGGAATAGTCAAAAGAACAATTTTTAGGTGTGTGGTTCAAGTTGTCTGGGAAATGGAGAAATAAAAAAAATTATTTATTGCCTTAAATCCACAAAGATTATTAGGAAAAATGTTCATGTCTGTGCTTATTGCTTTGTATATTACTGCTTGCTATCCTGAAATCTAACCTGTTTTGCAAGCATGTAGTTGTATGATTAACATCTGAACTTCAGACCTGCTTAAAAAGGTCATTCCAGTACTTAAAAACTCACTGGCAGGACTGATAGTCAGGAAGAACTTTTAGAAAGAAGGCTATTATACTACAAAATGCTTTTATAAATAATATATAAAAGATATTATGTTTACCAAGTGATAAACTGTAGTCCCTAAGAAGAAGCAAAGGCATTATTAGCCAGTTAAGATTCTGCCCTACCATATCACTTTTCCCTGGGTTTCTCTTCTGCAAAAAAATCTAGTGAAGGTCACCTATAATTAAATCACATGAGAAAGACAAGATCTTGGGAAGCAAATAGGAGAAGTATCCTGGAAACTCTCACACTGTGGCAGAGGTGGATAAGTATAATTAAAAAAAAAAATATTGTATAAGCACTTTTGTAGTAGACATCTTACGATCCAGCCATGGTGCAGATAATGACAAAACCCATCTATATAATTTTTGGATCTCTGTGCTGTGTGGTTTTGCTATAACTTTCATGAAGAATATATATCTGTAATTAAAATAAGAGCTTGGTGGACTATTTATATTCTAACTTTTTGCTACCTGCTGTTTGTCATTTTTCCCTCATTGGAGACTGAACAGAAGAAAAGTTTTAGCCTACAGGCACTTTCTTTAGATTTTTTTTTTTTTTTCAAATGACTGAGGGAACAAAATATTTCCCTTTCTCTAGACGCTACCGTTCCACCTGACTCAAATCCCCATGGCATCAAGTACCATTTTATTTCTTGTTCAAGTCTAGAAATAAAAGCATTAAGTTAATACATAGTCCGTCTGTTCATTCCTGCTACAATGCACCTCATGGTGTGCCTTTTGATCTTAAGACGAGCAGTATAAAAACATGAGAAAAAAAAAATCTGAAGGCTGTAAATCCCTGTTGTACTAATAGCAGGCGCTGACCTATTCAAAATCCAGAGGCTAATTTGCTAAGGTTAGGAGGCAGTAATACCATCTCCACTGATACCTGCAATGCTCCAAACAGTTCTCTTCCCAGCGGTATCTGAAGTTCATTGACCTGTTTAGCTTAGCTCTTAGCTTACACTGCTCAACTTCTGTGTGATATCACTGCTGTCAACTCACACTACTCTCAGACAGGCAAAATTGGAACAACTGTTTCCAAAAGAAAGAAGTGACATCATGATCCTGATACACGATGAGCTGTACGGTGAACATCTGTTGAGTACTTCGGTGCCAGCAAAAGATGAGCATTTGGAAAGGGAAGGGATCCACTAACATGTTTTCCAGTGAGACTTAAGTTGAACTGCCTGATTTTGTTTTTCTCAGGCATCAACTTTTTGGTGTTGTATCATCGCCTTCAGTGAAGCCACTGAATGTTTTTCAGGAATATCATAAAAAATGACTCAGGCTAAATCTGTGTTCTTGTTTAGTGCATCAAGCTTCATCGAAGTGTAAGCCAATAAAATTGCATTAGGTTGAGTTTGGACCCTTATTCTTTAGGAACCATGAAGGACTTCGCTACAGATGCAAAATGATAGATCGCTGATGGCTTTTACATATAAACTAAATTACTCGTAAATAATTATGCCAAGCAAAGTAAACTCCCCATAGCTTGTCCATGGAGGAAACTCTGAGAACATTAATAAAAATGCCCCACAACAATGAGATAAAGCAAGGAACTAATTGAAAGGTGCTTGCTTATGTTTTTGTTTTGTTTTGTTTTGTTTTTTTCAAATTGAGCTATTATTTGAGGGGGAAAAAAAAAAAAAAAGGCAGCTCCCACAGCGACTTTCCAATAGGTTTTCACCAAGGTGTTTAAATTTTAAGATTTTTGCATTCTGAGCCAAATATAGAAAAAAACTTCTGCTCAATGCCCAAAACACGGAACCGAGAGGATTATTTTAATTTAGTCTAGTATAACACTGAGTCTTTTCATATTAAGATTAATTTCTTTACTAACTGTTTTCAGGGAGAAGAAATTTGTCTCAGATCGCATTATTTTTACACCTAGCAAATCTGTACTCTCAGTGTACAGTTCTCTACTCTCCTGTAACTAGTATTATAAGGTATAATTATACGGAGATTGAAAACCATTTTGTTTTTTCAATTTAAAACTGTTGCCAACAGATCCTCTTCAGGACACAGGCTGACTCAGTATCTTGTCACAACCTGTAAGATGTCTTCAGTATCTTCATTGTCTCTTTTTTCTTAAGGTTTTTGTCTTTCTGTGATTATCTTCCCTCCCTCCTTTCCTTTTTTCCATTGTTCATTATGTCTCCATATTTCCCTATGGGCTTCCAGAAGACTGTCCTTGGTTCACATTCTCCTCTCTGCTTTGTCTGCAACCATTTTCATTTCTTTAATTATCCTTATTAGCTGCTTCTCTACTCTAGACTGATTTTCTTCTATTTTGCCTGTTTGATAATCTAATCACATGCACCTAGTTTTGAGCTGCAGCTCAGTCTGTTTTAAACAGAGCTCTTAATCCTTCACCAGAAATTCATTTCTGACCACCAGAGAGACCATCAACTTCTTGCCTACGTACGGTTACACCACAGGGAGCAAATTTGACATTGATCCCGCTTATTCAGGCTATATCTTCTTAATTCTTTCTGCATACTAGCGCCCATTTGCCCTTCTACAGGGTGCAGTTGCCATTCATTCCTGCAGCTAGAACATTACCTGAAGTACGCATGCATCCTGCCACGGGTCCTGACCGATGCTCTCCTGCCCTACTCACAGGCATAGAGAATACCTCTCATCCCTTACAAATTATCAAAAAAATAAGTACCTTACAATAATCAAACCCACTATTTTTTACTGGTTTGGGCTAGGTTGCTCATTCCACTACTTCTCCTCAGCGTCTTGTTACATTTTATATTTCTCAACTGTTTATCAGTATTTACAGATGCCTCTAAATTCTGCAAAAGCAAAAGACCAGTATACTGCAAAAGACATATTTCAGTAGCATAAGGGATGTTCACCCATTCTTTATTATCGGCTACATTTCTAAATTGAACAAAAAATGTTATCTGTCATCTTGACTTGGAAATCAACTATGCTGTCTTCACAGTATTTCCAATGAGAGGAGACATACCCATTTTTATCCTGGGAAAACTGACACACAGTTACTTACCTAAACCCATACTAGAAGTTGTTAGCTGAACTGAAAATTGAAGTCAAATAACCCAGCTATTAATGCTGTGCTTTTTCCATTAGGTGATTGCTCTTGCCATGGCAGGCAGCATGAGTAACGCGAGCAAGATTAGTGTTTATTTCATCCAAGGCTGATACCCGTGTTATCTTCATACTTAGGAAGCAATTTATAATTTTGGCATTAATTTGTCCTTTTAGGTGCAGGCGTACTATTTTCTGTGCTGCAGAAGTTCACATGGTCTGTAGCTTGACATGCTGGATCACAGTTCAGAAAGGGCAGTGGAGGAAAAATAAGTGAATCACTCTGATTTAAAAATGGAATTTAGAATGAAAACCACTGAGAGAAGCTTCATTTCAAAGTGTTTCCAGGTATCACTGTGATAAAGCATAGCGTCCAGACTGCCACAGATCTTTCAAAAATAATGCAAGTATTTACGTAAAATATTTTTTAAATTAGAAAAAAGGGAAAAGTTATGAATAAATGATGGATTAACTTAATTCAAGATAATCCTGATAAGCAGAGCTAGAAAACTGAAATACCATCAAATGACTCCTTTCCTGCCTTCATCCGTAATCATATCTCACTGTTATCACTGCAATTGGGGTTTTCAGGTGAAATGTTCACCTGCTTTACAGAATGCTTCTTCAGCAGTCTTGACTATTTTAATTTTTTTTTTTTTGGAGAGCAATGTGTTCTCTGAAATGACAAAATTACCTTTTGATATGTCATATTTTTCTTTTTATTTTAAAATGCAGAAATTTTTATTACCACACATTCCAATGGGGATATAAATTGATTTTATTGGATTTGAAAAAGGAAAATTTATTTAGGGAAAAATAATTACTGTTGCCTGTTAGCTATTGTTATTTTCACAGTGACATGACACCCTACTGACCGGCGTGCACTGCTCAGTGCTGTTAGGATCTGCTTTACTGATCCAAGTAATTTGTAGTCTCACTGTGAACACTGAGACTCAGTTTCACCTCATTTGGGTGGCAAGTTTGAAAACACAAATCTCTTCGTCTATTCTGGGTCCTTGAGCATACCTTGGTCCTGAGCAGTCGTTCACTGTCTAAGTACAGCATAACTGAGTAGTTTCACTTAGAAACATTGACTTCCTAAATTAAAAATACTTTTAGCTGAAGTTTCTAACAAGTTCCACTTAAAACAGTGCTGGCTTTAGAAAACCTGTTGTCCTATACAATATAACAACAGTGACCAATTGAATATTTCTCACCCTTTAAACATGATCAGACTCCAACTGACTTGAAATTCCTTGCAAGAAGAAGAAAAAAGCGTTATTGAATGAAGGAGACAATTTTTGCAGCATTCTATATAATTGTATCATTAGACTTTTGGGTACAGTTAATGGCAAAACTCTTCTAGATGAGACAAAAATCAAGATAAATTATAAAATATTCCTTTATCATGGTATTTTTCCTATTCAACTAAATATCACATTAGTGCAGAGAATATAATATTTAAGTTACCACAACAGTACAGTTCAGATCTCAGTAAGAAATTTTATGTGTGAGGAAAAAAAAATTTTTAATGTAACAAAGAGGCAGCTCCCATTCCTTCCGTGTTAATCTAAAGCTTGTTTTGAACCTTTCCCTCTGAGTGATTTTCAGTTAAAGAGGAGATGCTTTTTGCTATACTTTCAAAAGAAAAAAAAAAAAAAAAAGAGAGCCAGGTAAACTATTAAGCTGGCATATTAGTTGTTAAACCGACGTATCCCAATAGTTTGAATTTTAGATTTCAGGACAATCAGGTTGTTGGTTTTTGGGTTTTTTGGTGGGTTTTTTGTTTTTTTTTTTAAGGGGAAATTTTTAGAGGTGAAAAAAACCCAACAGTAAAGCCAGAACAGTAAAAACAGAATCCCCTAGGATACCTTTTTTTGTTTTGTTTTCTTTCTAAATTAGGAATTATACACTGAGAGCTTCAACTCAGTAGTTTAACAATATTATATTCTGTTTGTCACCTGGAATTACCAAGTGACTGCATTAGGTCTCGGGCCTGCGTAGCAGCACTTGTCATTGCACACGGTGGAGGTTATAGGCACACTCTGTATTTACCACCGCCTTCCAGTCACAATTTACGCGATACATCACACTCAAAGGACGTTAGAAACTGTTGACCAGTTTGTAAGGCTCTCAGTAGACAGCACAAAGGCAATGCTACATGAACCATTACTGAAGTGCACTGTGAATGCATTTTTCTGCCTGGAGTTCTGCAGTGTGGCCAAAGGGCTCCCCTTGTTTCATACTCAGCTACGCCGGAGAATTGATGGCAGCCTTTCCCGTTTGGATCTCCAGGCACAGCACAGCAGTGCTCCAGGCTTTTGAAGACTGACTGATGGCTGCTGGTGGGGTTCGGAGAGGAATGACACTGCTATGTGAGAAACACCATTCTTTTTCTCTCTCCTCTTCGCTATGCAAGGCTTTCCCCAAAGGGATCTAGTAGGATATTTGATGCCCTGGAAATGTACAAATAGAGGTTGCTGCAATGCACTCAGATTTTTATCTTTTTTTAAATGCAAATTTGTAGCAACAGTTGTCCAAGACTGTCACACAGTTAAGAACTCTTAGTTCATCTCTCCATGAAATATAGTAAGATGCAAGCAAGGACTAGCCAACCCTAATCAAGAAGAATGTTTCTGTAATTAAATGGGATTGTTTGTTAGCCCAAGAAATTAGAGAAAGCTCTTACAGCACAAACAATAACAGAGTTTATTGCCTATGTAGTAATTTTTTCTCTTCACAGTCTCATGATTTGCAATAACATTTTGATTTTCATTTTAAGTTGTTTGGATTTTGCTGCTTCCACTGCAGTACTTTTAAACTGTAATGAATGAAGATAATACATTATCTTAATAATTTACCATCACAATAATGCTGTGGTAGTTTTTCTTTTGTTTTCTTAAGAAATCAAGAGAATCTAATCTTAGTAACATTTTTTATATGCCCCCCCC
>NW_020799100.1:18152311-18211001 GCF_003259725.1 Athene cunicularia | reverse complement strand
CCCCCCCTTATACCTGTTCCCTGCTTGTGTCTGTTTATCAAGCTGCAGCCATTTCGCCATAGGAAGATGGTGAGTTGAAACAGGAGCCACTGCATAATGAATATTGGTGTTTCCAGATATGTGAGTATGGCATCTTTCTAAAAGACTTGAACAAAGAAATTGGGACTGCACAGCAGAATGGCAGGTGTAATTCCATTAGCATACTGCAAGTTGCACTCATACCTCGCAATCAGGATTAATGAGGTCAATATACAGCTTTCATTGCTAATAAGCAAAGGAAGAAGTAAATCAAGATCCCACTCATTTTTGCTTGACAGAAGGCAGTCACAGATCACTTCCAACACTTCCCTCGATGAATGATATGCCATGCTAGATGAGGCAGAGCTTATTTGTGTCATTACAAATGCATGAAGCAAGTTCCCCTGAGCTATCAGTGGGTATCTTTTATCCTCCCTCCGTATAAGATCTGAACAGGTTTGCATCTGAGTCTCTGAAATTATGTTCATGACCACTTAAGTGTTACTTCATGAACACCCTCCAAAAATCAGACTTGCCATGCATGCCGTCAACAGTCTGAAATATACAGATGGCTGCATCAAGTCTCCATGGTTCCTCATGGCTACGCACATCCCTCATCTTTTTACTATGCCCAGCTAGGTCTAGAAAAGGCTGGAATTATGTGACAGTTGTTTATATAGATGCCAAAGAGATTCATACATATATACACAACTTGATTTTATATAGGGAAAGTACTATGACATTGAATCACCTGAATATATGGGACCAGAGGCTCCCCACTACAAAGTTTTTCAAAAAGCTGAACTACAACACAGTAAGTATAAGATGTTGTAGAGAATACAAGTTAAATCCCAAAATTTCTCAATTGGAAAAATGATTTAAAAAAAAAAAAAAAAAAGTGGTCAGGATAATTGCCACAGCTGGTTGAAAAAAATACAAATCACAAAACTATGAATGTTTTTCTATGCGAGGATTACTTCACCCCCCAGCACACAGTCTGCTGTTATGCAGCTCCTGTAACCTGTGCAGAGTTATTACTTACCAAAGTGGATTCCATGTGTGTGGCGTATTGCTTCTTTCCCACACATGTGATGACATTTTGGATTGTGCATTGTACCGGGCAGCAGTCAGGCATCCTCAGACAATTAACAGGACTGCTGGACTTGGAGCTCAGTAGCTCTGCACCTTTATCCAAGATAAATCCCTAGCCTTTGTACTTATTGCATTTCTTTTGAACATTTACTTCAAAGAGGCAGAAAGGGGTCTTCAATAAACTTAGAACACAGAGAAGAGGCAGAAACTATCTGAGTATGGCCATACTGTGTTAGGAAGTTGCCTTGTAGTGACGTTCTTGGGACAGGTTCTATGGGAAGTTAATCATATGCTAATTTCAACCATCTCAGATGGGTGGATCTAAAAAAAACCCAGATAAATTATGTTTTGTAGTTTCCCTTTCACATCTGAACTTAAAAAAAGGGGAAAAAAATGCAATTACCCATTTTGTTTATTTTATTTTAAGTTTTACTGTTTATTTAATTAAATAATGAATCTTTTTGACTTTTATCAGCTGATGTTTGTACTATCTGTGGATCATTTGTGTATGATGTTTTTACTCCTGAGTGCAAAGATACTTGAAGAGAGGAAAAAGTGCATTCTTCCTGAGTGCACTGAATATGACAATGCCCAGGCAGAACAGCTAAAGTTGTATTTTGTGGATAATAATATACATAACTCCCATTTTCCAGAAGCTTTCCATCAGCTATAAAGCTGCACATCGTAACAGAAAAAATATGTCACTGTGTTACAGTGACTGTGACAATGCCAGGCCCCTCTGGAGGTTATTGTGTCATATGGTCACCAACCGCTTCAAAGCGCCAGAGTTGTTGGACCACAAAGAAAGAACTGGCAAAAGCAGCCCAGTTGTCTAAGTGCTGATGACAATTTCAGACTAATGATGTCAAAAAGCCATTGACCACCTCTACCCAGTTTTGCCTCACTGCAGGAGGCAAATCAAATCTCTTGTGCTAAAATGTGCCTGCACGCTCTAGGAAATGGTTTGGGGTATTTTATGACAGAAATTCAGTGAGATTCTGATTACATGTTCTACAATACCAATGCAATGAAATATATATATAGATGAAAAAGAGAGATTTAGGCAAGAAGTTACATCTTTATTTTTTTTCTGTGGAAATCTAAGAATCTTAACGTTTGGAACACTATGCAACACAATGATTAAGTTTTCGTAATGAAACAATTTGTTGGCAACCATGACAGGAAAGGGAATTGTTTTGGAAGACACAACCAGTGTTTATTTACCTCTCTGTTATACCAAGTAGTTGGCCCTAGATTAGAGCTCAGGGAGGGAGTAGGCTTACTTACCTAAAGAAACACCCTCATTCACGTTACTCTGAAGAAGCGTTCTGCCTGTCTGCTGCTTGCACCTTTGTGACACTGGCATGTTTCAGTCCATGGCCAACAATGCAGAGCTTTATGAATAGGTTTTAAACAAATTTTCTTTCATACAACACAGGATATAGTGAAAGTACCAAAAAATGTTAATAGGCCCCAAGACAGAATGGAAAAGGGGCCTTGGAACTTGGAGAACAGTAATATAAGCCATTTCAGACACTATATCTGTAAAGTCTGTAAAGTATATATATAATGTATATATACATGTAAAGTCTAGCCATTCTGAGTCTCATTTGGAAAGCACTGTTTTCTTCTGAAGGATTCAGATTAAAGTTGCAAAGGATTTGCAAGCCCTATTTTGGAGTAAGCAAAGTCAGAAGTCTAGCAAGAGCCTAATTAAAGTCAATGAAGAAATCAACAACTAAAAACTAAATAAAAAGAGCACATAAAAGAAAAGGAGAACCAAAGTCACGATGGTCAGTGTTGGCTGTTTTTTTTTTTTTTTAACTGTCTTTTGTATTTTCTGTATTACGAGTCGCCCAATCTACAGCACCACGGAAATGCACACATCTCTATATGAATCATACATCACACAATTTTGGGTTCACATTTCCCCATCAAAAGCTGAAAGTAGATGCTATACAGAGAAGCCTTGAAAACAGATTAGTTGACTTCCTGCAGGAAAATCCTCAGGATCAATTTGAGGGGAAATCCTGAAGAATCCTTTAGGGTGCACTTACTTGCTCTGTGGGCTAGTTTGACAATTTTTACATTACCCAATTCTACGTTAGCTATCACGCCTGTTCTTGTAGCATTAATGTCAGATAAAGCGCATGACTCCAATTGCTTTCTTGCAGTGGTGTCAATGTCCTTAAAAGGACACAAAGACATCACCTATTGTGGAGGCAGAAAGAATTTATAGACTGCCTGAACTTAGATTCTGCACTGGGAGGCAGCCTACCCTTTGTGTGTGGACAGATCATCTCGGAAATTAGGATACCTGCAGAGAAACCTTGTCAGGAGCAAGCAACATAATTTTATATTTCCCTCAAACTCAGTATATTTTAATGTAGACAAGGAGGGATCATCCTTAAAAGATTATCTGGTCTCGGTACAAGAGTTTGGGTATGAAATCTGGACCACCGTGGAAAAAAAAATAAATTCTGATGACTACTTTGGAATGAATCAGCTGGATGTGGAGGAATGGCAGTATGACATGAAGTCATACAGGTCACCAGTACATCCTAAGTTATTACTTTTCCTTCTGTGGGTGCTGGGAGTTTGATGATGTTGAATGTGAGACTCTATAAATATGTCTAGAGGGATTTTAGAAAAAATGAGTCCTTGCAGATGTCTCTTACTTTTCTAGTGATGTTAGAACTTGTTTCCTATTTCCAGATCCCTATGTTTTGATTTTTTTTTTTCTAATGTTTTCATAGGTTTTGCCCTTTAAATATCACAAAAATTGTTCACAAAAACTAATTATAACTACTTCATACTATTTCAGTGCTCAAATGTGTCGTAAAAGCCTTACTGTGAAATTGGCACTCTCCCAACTATAGGTGTTTATGCCCTACAAAATGACACATTTGAATCATATGTTCTGACAGAAAGAACATTTTCAGTCACCATTGCATAAATAGGAAAATACACAAAAAGAAAGCTGAAGAAAAAGTGTCTAAAACTTCTCTGAAAAGTTCTGATGTGATGTAAATCTTTGTGTGCGTAACTGGGAGCCCTATTCCGACATCTCCTCTGATGGCTTGGTCCTGGAAGTATGTCTGGGCCCATCTGCTTCTGGTTTACTGCACGTGCCATTCAGACAAGCTGTTGGTGACGTTCACGTCTGAGAGTTGTGCGTACGAATCTGGAACTCTGGAAACATCATAAGGCTGGCTTTAATGAAAAATGAAAATAACATAGTAATGATGAATAGGTGAACTTCATGCAAAAATCCCCACTGCCAGTCTAGACCTTGGCCTTAGCAGTGTTAGTGACAGGTTTAGCTGCTGAATTTCTGATATGGAAACAACTTTTAGGAGAATTCTGAAATAGGTTATTGAATAACAAGCGTTCCTTTGTGGTGCTTAAGTTTTGTGACTATATTCCATCAGCTACAGACTAGTCAGCTATCTAATAAAGATGTGGTCAGTACATGAGGAGACAGTTAAAGGATCAAACAGTTCCGTACCTGTTATAAATTAAAAAATGCAAAACTAAATCTTCATGTTAGTGCTATCTACAGAAAAGAAGAGTCTGAAAGCAGGGAATCTCAACAGTCACCCAGAGACAGGCTGGGCATCAGACTGATCAATAAAATAACCATTTGGTGATTATTTCTCTGTAGCTCATACATGACATATTAAAGAAAGCTCTGCCTTGACAGATGGTCCATAGTCTTGTCTCTCATAAAGCTGATAGGGCCATATCTCAATCTTTAAGTGGAAGAACCACTACATTATTCTTTTCGACCACTCAAAAAAAATATTAAAAATCCCCTCTAACATCTCATGCATAGGAAGTATAGTTACCTGTCCAACAATCATATATGCCTTTTGAGCAGAGGTAGTCACATCTATATTCTGAATTATATATAGGTTTTTTCAAGCAAATCATGACATAAAATATGGCAGTTTTCTTTCCAATAGTAAAAATCATTCCAGAAAAACTAACAGGTTCATGACAGGGTTCTGTGAAGTTGCAGATTTCAAATGAAACTTTATTAAAAGCACAAGAGTAGTTTTCTGCAAATAGGTCTAATTATAATTGCATTTCAGTTCTTGTGAAATTATCCAACACTTTACTACCAATTTATCTGTTCCTAAAATTGAAAGAAAATGACATTATTGTCACTCCAGAAGGTGGTAGAAAATATTCGAGGTCTTACAAGACCTTTTCCCAGTGGAGAAGAAATAATTAAATAGAATCTGAGTATACATTAAGTATAACTTGATTTAAATTCAGACATAAGCTGTATCTCAAGCATAAGAGGACTACAAGTGATAGCTTTTGAAACAACCTTATAGAACATAACATACTTTTCAAGCACTATCCCTGCTTCAGGTATTCAAGCACTCTTAGGAGCAAATTTCCTTGTACCACTCAGAACATTACATAAGAAATGTGACAGCAGCTCTTTGCATATCTTCTAGAAACACACCATTTATTTACAGACTTAAGAGAGCCTGGAACATTCATCTAGGCAGCTTGTTATGCAATTTATATGGCACAATTTGCTTCTAAAATAAAAGGTGAGTACAGACTGCCTTTTACATCTTTATATAATATGGCATGTAGGAACTATAGGCATTACACACATTTGGGGCCGGAAACTATACAGATTTCCAATATAGTAAGTATAGTCATTAAATTCCAAGCCTGTATGTTCTGTCTTAATTTTCTTTCATTCAAAAGCACCCTTAAAACAAAACAGATAGCACAGGTCTACTCTTTAAAAATATTATTTTTGCTAAATTTTATCCTCCTACAGCTTAATAGTACAGGCACAAAGAATACACGGAAGGGAATAATAAACTTTAAAAGGCAGTCAGTGGAAATTTGCCGATGCAGATTTCTCATTCTCAGACAGCGCGAATGTGATTGTTCCTCTTCATGAATTACAAGTGGAACACAGATTAGGTTTGCTATAAATCTTGGTGAACTCATTTATATGGTTATATTATTGCATATCAGAGTGATAATTCATGTGACAATTGTAGAAATCACATGAGCATTCAGCAACCACTGATTTTTGCCAAACTTTCTTTATTTAGCTATAACATCCATTTGCATATTTCAATTTAGTCAGCGTAATTTTTAAACTGTTGAGCTAATGATAAATGAGATTATTGCACAACTGTTGGTCCAATGACCATCCCTATAATAACAAAGACAAGTTTTTATGGGTTCCTATTGTTCACTCTGTGTTGGCTTTGCAATATTCCTGCTGCTTGATAACAAAGAAAATACAAACTGCCTTGCAAAGCAGACTTTCTACTGTACGCTTCTGAAGTCAAGATTTTGCTTTACAAACCGATTTGAACATTATCACTCACTTTCAAGTGTGAATGGTCAAATAAGCCAAAAGTCTAGTAAGCACACACCTCCATCAATAGCACATACGTCTTTCCACACACAAAAAAAAGAAGCCAAAGTTAATCCTTTTCTACTGCTTCAGAAACGGTGATAGATATTTTGCCATTTAACTCTGAGTAACTTCTGGAGGTGATCCCACCTTTTAATCAGTATATCCATTGTTGCTCTATGCAACCTGTTCAGTATATTTACTGACTAAAAGGAAAAGCATTAGGCCATTAGGCATTGTCATTAAAATACAAAGCTACTAGAATCATGAACATCATAGAGAAGGGAAGAAAAATAACCCATCACCCCAGCCATCACACTAACTGCAATAAAAGCCAGCCTTTGGCATTTATTCATCTTAGTGAGACATTGTCACTGAGTAGGTTCACACATTCCGTTTCATGCAAAATACTATGTGCAGTAACAGCATACTGCTGGCTGAATTTGGAATTTTGGCTAGTGATAAAGCCAGGAAACCTTACCTAGATGCTGGAATTGGAAAAGATTTGGGTTACTATCTAAGAAGTTACCGTGTTACTTCAACTGTTTTGCATATTATGAATAACTTGGACTGAATGGGTAGAATTAGATTTTAAGGCCAGAGACACCCCTGAAGTGTAAGGGGCTACTGGGCTTCTACGTCAGCCGCAGCAGTGAGCAGGACAAACACACACAATTTCGAAATGGGGCGTGTGAGACACATGGATAAAAGTCACGGGAAGAAGGGTTCACATTGATCTATCAGGTTTCCTGAAGAAATCATTATGGATAGGAATGGAAGGAAAAGCAGTGAGGAAGAGTGACATATAAAACTTTACAGAGTCAAGTACAGCAAGTTGTTTTAAGTGACAGTAAACAGGGGCTCAAGTGAATTCACTCTAACAACACTTAGTTTATGTGATGCATCCTTTTTAATAACTGGGGGTTTTCAAGTATTACAGGGTGAAGAGTGCGTCAGAGGGTTTGCTCTATGATAAAGCTTGCTTTCTTAGTATGTACATGATTTCCTTTGAAAGAATTTCTAAATGCATCCTTAATTAGGACTTTCATTTTTACTACTGTTCTATTACCTCTCTCCTTGAATAGGTGAGCGTCCATTCCTTCTTTCTTTGGAAATTGTTATTGTACAGTCCTGGATACAATTAAAATTTAAAAATAGAAAGATTTTTAAAACCCCAACAAAATAACCCTCCAAACCAAGCAGTAATGTCAGTCAACCTTTAAAACTGAATGACTCAAAGACAGAGTAATGATAAAGAATTAATGCATCTTGAATACATTAGAAAAGCAATTAAATTTATTTCAGTATAGGTAGCACATACCCAGAATACAACAGAAAGAATTGGACCCAGGCTCTATTTTTTCTGTAATACATATATATTGCATTTAATTTTTGCTCCTGCTCTGGAATACTTCAAAAATTTAAGAGCTGCAAAAAAATTGACAATTCTTTCCCCAATTTGTAATTGCTAAGTTGTAGAAGTAAATACAACCCCTCCAACACACAAAAGTTCCAAGTTTTTTTCAAATAAAAGATACTATCTATCCTAAGTGTACTGTTAAATCTGTTCTTTAAGACAAATAAAAAGGATATTATTAACTGAAAACAATTTATGAACGTTATTTTTCTCCCCTGCTAGAATACTGATTTAAAATAATCAGGTAGCTTTATCATTTGTGGATCTCATTAAGGAAAGAAAAAAGCAAGCCTTAGATTTGCAAATAACATGCGTAGTGGAACAGGACCCTGGAATTTCTATAAATCCAGTGCAGAAAGGGGGGTCAGATAACAAATATTCATTATAGCAGGTGACTATTTCTTCTCACTACTGAGTCTTTGAGAACATTAATTCAAGTTTCTAGGAGTCCAAGACACGATAGAGCGCATGAAATTCTGGTTATGATGATTCAGAGGCATTCTGATGACTTTGGAATAGTGTCATATGATGTATAAGCTATGGTCTATTTGTCACCTGCACAGATTAAGGGTGAAAAATGTAATGTCACTGAAGTCAATGGAAAAGTTCCACTGGCCTCAGTGCAAATAGGATTTACTGGGAAAAAATTAATAAACTATTTCAGATACAAGACAAAATTCAGCGGCTCCCTGGTGTTTTAGGTTTATATTAAAAAACCACAACCATTAACATATCTTCGGAGGAGACCACAACTGAAAGAGCAGCAGCACTAGATTAAGTCAAATGCCAGCCAGAACTCAGGTAGAGGAATCAGAATAAGCTGGTATGCAGAATCAGCACCGTGCATCCCATTCTGGTTTTTGTATTTTCAGAATTAGGGTCCCAGGGACCAAAACCACATTCACCTTTTAAAAAATATCTCTGTTTTCCACTTCCCCACTCCTTCTCTTTTTCTAAGTCTTCTTTGACAAATAAATGGTACTTATGTTCAACATGTTTCTTGAACAGTGCCCAGGGTGTTGTCTTTGCACATCTCACTTTCCCAGACCTGTGGTGGCACCACTGGCAGTTTTAAAGTACAAAGAGGTTTTTGGGATGACACGGCATTATAAAAGTTGAATTCACAGTTGGCGATAATGAAAAATAAGCACTTACCACAGATTAATCACCCTGGACACGGAAGACATTATGAGACCAAGGAATTAAATAGCAAACTAAAATTCTAAGTTACTTTACACCATCACAAGAAGTTTAGGAAAAGTCGCCTTATCTAACTCATTGTCCATAATCTAAACCAGAAAAATTTCACACAAGGTGACTTTGCAAAGAGTCTGACTGGAAGGAAAGTCCAAGTCACCAAAATCTGAGTAAACCAGTACAATTATGCCAACAGCCTTCTTATCAAAATCAATCCAAGCACTCAGGATCCCTACTTCTGGCACTGAGTTCTGGACCTAGCCCCAAGCTGATCTACATGGCAGAGCACCTCACCTGCCTCATCTGGAGTGATGAGGCATTAGGACTGGAGTGCTGTGCTACCTCAGACACAGAAGAATTTAGAAGAGAGGTGCCAGGACATGATGTTATCCCTTAAAGGACAAATTTATGCTAGCAATGCGCAAAGCTTTCACATTTTCTCACTTCCAGCACATGAAAAAGCATCTGTCTGGGAACATGGCAATAAATACATATATTCTGTTACTGAAGTACTTTCTGCTTCTCACTGAGTCAGAACTGTATGGAGTTCACAACAACCTTGTTATAACATTTCAGAACACACTTCATGAAGAAACACTCGGCTTTACAATACTGCAGTTCTACTCCACCTGGAGAGGTTTCCTTAGAGCCCTGGGCCGAAGGGAACCTTAAAGATCACTACAGACAGACAGCCTCATCTCCCCACACCAGCAATCCCACCCCCGAGCTCCACTTCCCCTGCACACCTGAGATACCTGAAATACTCCCAGCTGTGGCTGGGTTGTATAGCAGCAATTTCCTGGGAGCGATTCGCTGTTTCACACATTGAGTTTTTCTTAAAACAAACCAGCCTTCTCTTAAATAAAAATCTGCTGTTCCTCATCAAATAAAACAGCCCCTCAGATATGGTAAAAAGCTATCAAGCTTTCTCCTTAAATAAAAAGCAAAAGAAAAGCAAATCCATGTTCAAAGCACAGAAAGAAGAGAGGTGTAATTCATTCTGTTGTTCTATACTATATGTGTGCACACATACTATAGGCTAGGTTTAATATATTACTGCATTAAATAGACAAATACCTAGGGTCTGACTACTGGGTAAAAATACTTTTATCTGTCAAGGAAGGGGTACATGGTTCCTTGATATACAAGTCATAGTATCCATGCACAGGACAATGTGATATACTTTTTCTCAAAACAGTATTTCTTACCTTTTTTTATCTCCCCTTTCCATTTCTATTTTTTACTTGAAGAACTGTGATACAACTGTAAGTTTTCTTCTCCAAAATTCTAGCTAGAGAAGTCCATCTCTTTCCTTGGGCAGCTTTGGGAGCTTGACCTCCTTACATCTTCACCTTTGTGAGAAACCCCCACCTTCCAGCTGACTCTTCTGAACTCTGCAGTGCAGATAAAGGAGCAAGCAGTTGAGCCTTGGCCTCCAAGTCATTTTTAGCTCTCTAATTATCAGAATATCTTTTCTTGAAAGATTTGGTAAGTTCATACCTTCCCTTACAGGAAGACAAGAAAAGAAGAAAAGAAAAATATCCAAGACTAATATGAGTGTCTATTATTATAAAGATGCTAAAAATTCTAATGAGTTTATAACAGTAGCTTTACCTCATTTACATCTTGAAATCTCTTCTTCTTAGCTTAGATGGCCGCAACAATATAAGATCTTACATATGCTTGATCTTCCCAGCTCTTACCAGTTGTGTCATTGAAGCTAGATGAAAATGGGGTTTAAAATTCTAGGCATCCTCTTCATCAGGTTTGTCCAGACATTACCAGTGACAAGAACAGTTGGAACTTTCTGGGATATCTGACATTCTGATCATTATGACATTGCATGAAGCAGCCATTTGGATAACGTTAACGACAAGAGTAGAAATCTATCCAAGACATAAAATACATGCATTTTTAATGTTGGTGAAAAATAGACCATGACAACCCACCTGTAGCACTGAACAGATTGGATGAATAGATATTTAACTCAGTCCCTGAATTCAGTTCAGGTATTAGCAGAATACAAGTTAATATAACTTGGGGAAACTAGTCTAAATAGATATTTAATAAGAAATGTGAAAAATTCACGGAAATATAAGAAGTTAACGTGGCATTATTTTCATATTCATTTTGATCTGAAAAGTACTTAATTTTAAGGTTCCGTTTCAATGGGGGTTTAGATATAGTTATGAACCCACTTAAAAAATAACTATTGTCTAACATCAACCAATGTGCATTAACAGAATCGACAGATATGACAAGAAATACTGCACGATCTAATCTTGATTTTACTAGTTACGTTATTTAGTATAAACACTGAATATAAATGTGGTTGTAAAATGTAACTTGGAGCGGAGTTTTTAGCTCTGAGCAGTAGTATTTGTTTTCTTCAACCTATTAAAGTGACTTGGAACAAATATATACCTCTAACTTCATGCAAAACCCCAAATGATTATTTAATGTAATTATAAAGAGAACACACTGAGAACCACATGACTGTTTTTGGCAATGATCTTAAAAAATCTTTTTGTTCCATAATTTGCAAATAATTTTCCATGATTCATCACATAACTTGTTATTCAAGCCTTTTCTGGAGGAACTATTAGACTCATAAATTATTTAATGGTAACTCTGTGTTGAACATGTTTCACCCCACTTCATACTACCTAGTATAATCACATTTTTGTCTAGAAATAATAACTCAACCTTTTTTTGACAATCAGAGTGAATCACACCGAGTTTTTTAATCAACTAAAAGATGGTTAAAGTTAGAAAAAGAACTGAAACTACATCCAGAACCTATAAAAACTGAGAATCACAATAACATCTCTGTTCTTTGTGTTTTACTTTGAGCTATACATATCAATCATGTATTCAATATAAAAAAAAGGAGGAGAATTTTAAAAAACAAAGTTAATATGTAAGCCCAAGAAACTGCATCATTCTTTTAACTATTTATGAGATTTGTCTTGAATGAGGCTACATTTAAAGCTTAGATGTGAAGGAAAAAAGTACTATTCCTAGGGGGCACACGGAACCCAATAACTTTCTTCTTCATGCTTAATAATCTTGTATGTGAGGGACCAATCTAATTTGTGGAAACGAATTGTACCTTAGGGATATGTTATTTCAACCCAAACTGAATATATTATTCATTCTAAAAAGTAGCAATAAAGATTATATAAGATGTAATTCATTATTTTTCTAAATGTTCCATGATTCCACTGGGAAGTGATACTTAAATAGCTTACAGGAAGCCTACCTTAATTAGGTTGCTTTTCAAATCAAATATAATATAATTTTAACATAAAAATGTCACTCAGGGGAAGTATTCCATTTACAAGAATGATTAATGAAATTTAAAGGGGGAAAAAAAAAAAAAAAAGATAGATCCATGGGTAATATAACATGCGAAGGAATCTGAGAGAGGGGATGATGCACACATGAATGGACATATACAAATATGCAACTAGCTATGAGCTATATACAGAGATCCGTCTCATATTCATGCATGCCTACACACACTCACAGAGAAAGGCAATTTGTTTCCAGAGCAACCACGGTCAGTTGGTTTTTTGTCCTCCATCAGAATTGGTTTGCATTTTTGTTAACTCATTTTAGCTACTAGAAGCTCGGAAGAATTTACTGTATAAATAGATTTATTTAAGCTCACTACTTATGTTTACATTTGTAAGACTGTCTTTTCCAGCATTCTGATGAAAAAAAATAAGAAAATTAAAATATTTTCCAGAGATTTACAAGCAGTTCATTGTAAGAGACTGAAGTTATAATTGAGGTACTTTGCCTCAGTGGTGCTATTAAAATATTGATGTGTATGCCATAGAAATAGTTATTGCCTTTTCTGTGTGTAGAGAAATACTTCAGTTTCTCAGATCCCAGAATGCAGTAATTTCCATAAATATTGACTTTTAATGAGGGTCGTGGTCAATGATTTAATTTGTGGACTGCAATTCCACTGTAATTTAAAAAGCAACAATAAAAGCTGAAATTTAGGAGCTTTAATTCTCAGTATATCCCTTTCTAAAGACACTTAGTATTAAGTTTTATAAGCCTTCAAATAGCCTTTAAATGAAGTACTTGAATTCCACTATTACCATGCACTTGCAACACTCCAGGTGCCCAGGTACAATTGAATTTTCTAAAGTTAGGCAGCAAAATTTGAAACTTCTGGCCTCACCTTTTCTGCATCCCAGATAACACAGTAGAAGACAAGATCCAGGAAAATTTAGGCATTCAAGGATTTATACATCCTAGGTAACCATGGTCCTTGGCTGGAAGATGCTACAAATAATCCACTCACAATTCTTTTTTCCTATCAGGCAAGAAGCTCATTGAAATGAAGAGGCATTTTGACCAAATAGTGAGAAAGGGAAGAAAAAGCTATGATTTAGTCACTTTTCTCCTTTTTTTTTCCTGTGAAAAGGTGTAAACGCTTGTGAGTCAAGAATACAGTATCCTGTGATAGGACCACTCAGATCTTCTGTACAAGAAACAAGTCCACCTGTAAATCTGGTCTATGCTTATAAACCAAAACAGACTGATATACTTCATTAATTATAGTCTGTTAATTAGAGACACTTTTCCAGTAAAGAAAAATCATATTTCATCCAGAGAAATGACATCTATGAAGTGGCTAAGGGCTGCAAACAGTATTTTTCCCCACCAACGGCAGGAGGGATTTTGTAATATGATTTCACATACAACTCAGATATTCTAAAATATAATCTTTAGAGGTACTTCACTAAATCTGTGGAAAAAAAAAAGTTATTAGTTTTTGGCTTGGTGAGAGACTACAATTTTTAATCAATTCTGGGTCAATCTTTTTCTAGTTTGCTTAGAACAAACAACAGATGTTGTTTTCAGTCAAATGAAACTTTGTTTTTAGCTATCTATTTTAACCTTAAAATCTGTTATTTAGTTTTAGGCAGCTTTCTAGATGAAATGTTATTTCAAATTTTTTTTTTTTTTTAAGCCGTTATGTATTTTTCTTTTCAAATTTTAAAATGTCTTTCTGGAATTTTAGTTGACTTTTTTTTTGGTACTGTTTATGCAATGTACTTGCCAAATAAAATACTCATAACTTTATGTCAGTCTATATGAATCTGAAGACCCAAATCACGCCAGATGTTTCATCCAGCTGCAGATACCTGTCTGTTACAACACCCACAGAAGGTGACTGTTACCCACTGCCAGTGAATGCAGCACGTCTTTCTATATTCTCAAAAAGATGATGCTATAGTAATAATTCTATAGTAACAATTCTGAAACCGTGAGAGACTTCGAAATAACCAGGACTCTCTTGTTAATGAACAAAAAACAATTAATCAGTTTCACATAGCAATTTGTAAAGCAAATAGGTAGAGTGACAGATTGTCATGCACAAGCATCATGTACCCAAATACTGATTACATGCTTTATAGTATAATGTTCTCTATGTGTACTGCTAGCAGATTTAAAATAAATTACACCCTTTGTAATAATTATTTAATGTACTTAATGATATTTGACAGATACCAATATTTTTTCTTTATTTTTTAATATTTTCTTCTTATATCTCGTCTTCTTGGGGATTATTTTTAGCCTTCTCTAAACTATTTGCTAAGCTGTCCTTTCCACTATAGAAGGCATCAAAATGTTAAGGACTGAGGCATTTTAAGCAGATCCCAGCCATCCCATGGTAACAGTGCCTGACATCCTCCTCCAGCAGGGCCTTCAGCACATGTGAAAGATCCTTCACTACAGACAGGAAGAGATGAGAAAAATAACCTCTCAGAGCCCATCATGAGCACCTTTACCATTATGATCCACAGATATGCATACTCATCAATCAGCTCTTCATCCCTGGCACCGACTGACTTTATGACCTGAGGAGGAAAACCAGCTTTTGATACCAACACAGTAAGTTCTACAACCATCCAACCTCCTCTTGTGTTGACAACAGGAAACTAATCAGCTGCCGGCTGAAGGAAATTAAAGGTATTTCTCCTTTACACACAGATGATGATGTCCTCTGAGCTCAGATGAACATGCCTGTCAAATGCAATCATGATTTTACTGCTAGCTATTCCACACGTGGCCCCTTCAGCTCCACGTCTTCTCCTAGGAGAACTCTTGTCCCAGCTGCACATTTCCAACCTGATGCCCTGGAGCTGGCTCCTCCTTAACCTGGAATATTCTCACAGGTTTACAGGCCATCTTCTCCAGCTCACTGAGCTGCCTCCCAGCCTGTCATGGTCACGGCATGTGCACGATGCTTTGTGCAGGTGCTGAGGTTACGACCCTTTGGCTGTGGGGTCACTGCAATACGAGGGCACATCTTCACCTGGAGAGCTCCAAAGGTCAATAGGGACAGGTCCGTTAGGGGGCAAGGGAAGAAGAGGGGTGGTGGATAACAGTGGCTTCCTTCTCCCCAGGGGGCAATAAAAGCATTGTAAAAATGAGATTATTCAAACGTACAAGTAAATCACTGTCTGACCGTATCTTGCAGCAGTCTCAGACCTGCCACCATCTTCTGCTTCACAAGCTCTTCATGCTAAGTAAGGGTCACAACATCTGTACTAGCTGCTTCCAAGCCAACCCCAAGGGACTTTTAAGGGCTTGAGGGAAGGGGATAGATCAATATACCAATCTGCAAAGCTCTCTTTGTCCTGAATCTCTCTGTGGTAACTTGGGAGTGTAGGGGACTTAATGATCTCCAGTTCGGAGTTCTTACTGTTAACCAGCAAGTGGTTGGGTTTTTTTTCAAGGTGGCTTACGTACAACACAAATATCTGAAATTAAATATGGAGGTTTATATTTTCCATATTCAGATGAGTCATTTGGAATCCAGTTACAGTTACTACAGTTTAGGTAAGTGGGCGTCACCAAGGAATAAGGAGAGGAAAAAAAATAATTTCTGGAAGAAATATTTTTCAAAGGAAAAGAGAAATTTCAGTTGTAGTTTTCTATTTCATATGATTTTACAGCCTGCTCTTTGATTTTCTGTGCAAGAAACAGTCTGCCTGTCTTATCTGTAAAAGAAGATAAGGGCACATCACATCATAGTATTTTGAACCAACTCTTAGCCTTAGACTCTGCTCTAAGGTCTCATTATTCCCAGAGGATATAGATAGAAATGTC
This sequence comes from Athene cunicularia, assembly GCF_003259725.1. Classification (NCBI taxonomy): domain Eukaryota; kingdom Metazoa; phylum Chordata; class Aves; order Strigiformes; family Strigidae; genus Athene; species Athene cunicularia. The sequence continues at coordinate 18,194,736 of NW_020799100.1, read as the reverse complement.
TGTCTCAGGGGTACAATTTTTTTTTTTCCTTCAAATTATATGACAAGTCTTTAAGAGAAGTTATTTGTCCATTATGCTACAATATGTCTAGAAATGGTATCCATCATGGCTGAGGAAAAATCATTCATTTTCAGACCTGTCAGTCCGAGCAGACAAAATAGGTAGGCATCTCAGCATGGAAAAATAAAGGCAGCTCATCCTCCATTAAAGTTTAGCGCCGTCAAGGGACCTCTGACATCCAGTAAGTTAGTTCTTCCTTCCTAGCAGTTACTTTTACTTTTTTAACAGGAAGTTAAAGCTTAGAGTTGGAGTACAGCTATTTTAACTCTGAGAGCAGGGGAGAGCAGAAAAAATGGAAAAGCTTGAGCGCATACTGAACCTACACCTCTGCTGTGCATGAAAACAAGCTGATAGTTACACACAGTTTATCTCTTGTTTGTGATATCCCAGTGAAAATGAAGCAGTTAATGGGTTAGTACAAAAATGCAGAGGAGAGGCTAATGAAACAGTATTAGGCAGGTGCAGCAAAATCATCATGTTTTGGAATGCACAGAGACTTGTCATATTATGCGATGATGGTGTTAACTGCTTGTTGGACAGAACTCTTACATCCTATTCCAGCAGCTCACAGAAACTGCATCACTATCAGGAAGCAAGCTACGATAATAAAATCTACATTAATCCATTTCGTAATATAGATTTTTACATGAATCCTTTGATCAGATTACTTAAATAATTTCTTTTACTATATTATTAATTTATTTTAATATTTTAAAATAAAATACGAGAACATTCTCCAGTTTTTAATGAGAAATCTAGCTGCACATGTTAGCTAGAAATAGAAATTGTGTTAACATCAGTTAATGGGCAACCCTTCCTCCCCTCCACCCCCAAACATACACAGATTTATGCAGCAAAAGAGAAACTTAGTCTCGAGGTTATTAGACATCTTCTCCTTCTAAGACATATGTTTGTTTCTATAGATGACTTGGACCACGCTGAGCACAGGATCTGAACATTAAACTTCCATGACCCTCGCTCCAATGCCACTTGGAAATCTATGCCAAAGAACCCCAAGTGAAAGCTGTAACAGGACAAGATGATGAAGGAGTTAATACTGCGTATGCTACATAATTTTATCTCATAGCAAACTTCTTTTTAGAATCATGGTGTGTTTAAGCATTCATTTGCAGATCATTCTATACATAACAAGAAGATAGGAAACAAAGAGGCAGGTCCTTAATCCTAACCCTTCATGGCTTGGACTGTCTCTTTACTACAATTTCTCACCGAGTACCACAATGCCACAGTTCTCACAGGGGAATTCCCTGTTAACAATGGCTCAGTTCTACAGTATGAATAACTTATAATAAAACCCTAAATAAGCAGAAGCGTTAGCCAAACCTGAGGGTTAGGTCTTTCAACTTATAGCAGCAGACATATAACACTTCATGCTTCACTTATGAGGATGAAATAATTCCAACCAAAAGCAGGACTGCAATTCATAATTGCCATTTCTTTAATTTAGCCTTCCCTTATAGTAATGGACATTAAAAAAAAACGCAAAACAAAACCATCAAAAAAAGAAGGCTTGAATTAAAGTATCTTTATCCCACAAAAACATGTACATCAAAACAAATTGCATGTGTAATTGTATTTTGATCATGTTCTTATTATCTATTATAAATCTTCTGTCTGAATAAAGATATCGTACAATTACTTTCTACATTTGGCATAATTGTTTTGATCTTAAATGTTATTCATTCTAAGAGAAAAATACAGTAGATAATACTATATAACAAAGGAAGCATTTATGAGTAATGATGCTGCTCAAGAAACCAATTTTCATTTTCCCATTTAATAACTACAGAGCTACTGTAATGGTTTTTATGTTGTGTGTGGCCAACATTATGTGGCAATTGCTAATATAATGATACAGCTATGGTAACTCTGCAATTCCTGAAAAGCGAATCAGATAGTCTAAATAAAAAATGCGGTGTGTCACCTGTCTGTAGCCAAATGTGAAGTTAGTAATATTTCAAGTAAAAAAAAGTCATTATTAGCCTTTTATATCATAGTAGGTGACATCCAGTTCACTTAATTTTAGCCACCAGAAAGTAAGGCATATAGCATCATTCTAAAATATAAACCTATTGCACCACCAATTACTAGAAGATAATTAATTCCTTCTTAAAATTGGTGGGCTGGATTGTCCTCTGGAGAACACATTCACTGACTACAGATCACTTCCAGATGATTTTTGTAGACTAGGTCCCTAACTGAAACATAGATATTAGCTGAATATTCTCAGATGGACTTCATTTTGAAGTCAACCATCATATATCCTTCTGTAAAAATTGAACTCCCTCTAATAAAAAGCAATTTCAGTTACTCAAAAATTCTGAATTTTCAGAAAACCCTCTGAAAGACACTGGAAAAAAAAAGCCTAGCAGACCATCAATACCCAGTACCTCCCCACGGGTAGGAAAACCGTTGAGTGTGATACACAGATGATTCAGCTGGTGAGCTGTACCACACACTGAAGAAGAAAGGAATAATCCCAAAATTGGAAAATCAGTCTTGTGTTGCAGAGTTTAAGAAGCTTTATACATTTATCTTACCAAAGAGAGGCTGAAGAAAGGTTTGCTCTACCCTGAGCTTGAGGAACGAGTGTATCAGTCAAGATGAGCAGGAATTCTAATACCTGCTCTCATCACCCACAATTTATCATCCTATCTTCATTTGGAAAAAAACCCTGATGTTTCAGAAAGGAGAAAAGAATCTAGCAAGTCATGATAAAGTAATATTAAGTAATATTAAGTAAGGGGAAACAAATATTAATTTCTGATCGGTCAGATGACTAAATGAGGCTCTGAAGCATGAGACTAATACACATGATGTTTTTGTAACACGTTGCATGAGACTAATAAATGTTATGTTTTTGTGAAACTAAGTGTTATGAGAGTATTTGGATGGCAAAGAATGTGTCACCAAATGTCCTGGGAAGATGAAGCAGACCACCTGATTATTCCTCAGTACACACAGGCTGAAGGTTTCTTCAGAAAAGCTGAATTAAATCGTACACATCTTAGGAAACTGTTCCAACTCACATCAAAGATTCTGAATGATAAGAAGATGCATCGTCGCATCGTCTGTCAGACTGCTAGGAAATCATATCCTAATTAGGCAATAAATTTCTCTAGCCTCAGTTAACAATCTTTGGAAGAGGGATCTTTATGCCTCACACTATTCAAATCCATCCATGCGTAAGCACTTGTAAGGAGAGAGCAAGTCTTCTCTCAACTTCCTCTTGGGTAAGGCCACCCTTTGAGACATAAGGCAATGTATCCAAATTCTGGATACATTTTGTGAGTTTCCTTTATTCCCACTTGATTTTAGCATTCCTTTTGAAATGTGGCAGTTTTAGCACAGCCAGGAAAAAAAGCAAAATCTTGTCATTATCTATTTTTTTTTTTTATTATTCATTTTTGGGGTGTTATTTCTCAAGTTAACTCTAAAATTATTTTCAATAGTACTCATAATGACCATTAAAACCCTTTTTAACTTACTGTATTTATACTCAAGATCTTCAACTTTGTAAGTACAGTGTGTGGTCTTCATTTTGAAATTCATATCATTATGAGTATCAGTATTCAATCGTGACCATCTAATTAAGTGCTCCAGGTCATTCTTAAGACCAGATGTATTGGAAGAAAGGAGGAGGAGATTAATGGAGTTGTAACTTCTGCCCTGAGGGAGGATGGGTTGATGCAGTGAATATGCTCCACTTGCGTGGCTGCTATTGAGCAGCCTCTTCAATCAGGTCACCAGTTGAATCCATACCTTGCTCTGCATTAGTATCCCATCCTTCTCATAATTTCTTACCACAAAAATGTTGCATCATTTGCAAACTTCACATATATGATTCCACATATTCTCTATATGTCTCCAGTAAATATGAATTCTCCAGCAACAGCCCAGTACTCTCTTTTCTTCCCATTAGCAGCTTAAGTTTGTCTTCTTTTAAACTTAAATCTGAAAAACGCTGTTACTTCGTGTGCTGAGAGCTTTCAATCACAAAGAAGCTGGTGAAATCCAGATATTATGATACAGGCTGTCTGTTTTGACCAGATGTGTAAGCCTGTCAGAACAGAAAAATACAGAAAGAGTGAAAAGACAAATTCCACAAAACCAGACAATGTAAAATAATGTAAAAATTAGCATTAGGCATCTTTAAAGTCCCAACTCAATTGTTCCTTTGTTTTACTTAGAATCAATATCAATCTAGTTGATAAATAATTCCCAGGTCATGGTTTTCACCTTATCCAGTACTGGGGCAATTTTATAACCTCAATCTTTGGTGCAACCCTTGTTTTCTTGTTAATGTTGATATTAATTGTGGTTCAGGACGACAGAGTTCTTCCATGACTCCAGGATTTATGTCACCTAGGCTAGATGATTACACATGGTGTACTTTTAGTAAATGTTTCTTCTTATCCTCCCCAGTTATAGCTGACAACCTTTCTATTTCACAAAGGCTGGAAACAGCTTCTTTATTTCAAATCCTGGCATAGCTGTTATTCCTTACACATGTTTTACAATGCTATTTTTAATCCAAACACTACTTATGTTGAAAAACCTTCCTTTTTACTTACTCCATTCACTATTGATATCCCTGTTCTATTTATTCTCCCGCTTAGTGATTGCACGAACCTTTTAAATAGTAACTTGTATTTACTATCTTTTTCCTGTTTTTATATCCCTTATCCTGTTTTATTGCTGCTCTCCTGTCTCCTTTTGACCTAGATGACTGCTTGCACACTGTAGCTTTATTTAGAGAACAATGTAGAGAATAAAACACCTACATTAAATTTAGTAATTTCTAACCTATGTGGTTTACAATATACTGTTATATATCTTTATATCTATTGGAGCAGATATTCTTACTGTTTTCAAAAATCAGGATAACTGATACTCTTGTTGATTAAGATAACGCAGCCTCAGCAGCCTGGCTGGCACATAACCAATATGACTTTGCTCACAACATCCAGTTTGGTGGCTAACCAGACTCAGGCTCTTCCATATGGCTGAAATGATATGATAATAAATGTGGCTTCATAGCTCTAGGACTTGCTTTGCAGTATTTGTGGATTTGCTTAATCCTGTTGTAGCTACTTGCTTAAGTTTGGGTCTGCAAATAACATTTGACTTCATTTTTTAAATGAATTCTTAAAAAAAATGGCTTAATAAAGTAACAGAGATTAAATGTATTGGGAAGAGTGATTTTTATGGGGAAAAAAAAAGCATCCCATTTAAGTGACAAGTCAGTATGGTGCAAAAATAAATAAGACTAAAGATAAAAATACTAGGGGGAAAAAGTATATTTTACCAGTGATGAACCAGTCTCTTGAACATAAAAATCACTAGGATAGGATCAGTCCATTAATCTGCTTTCTATTCCCATCTGTGCAAGATATAGCTATGTATGAGCGGAAGGAAAGGCTGCAAGAGCATTTCATCACTCTGGGTTCCTGAACTCCCTTTCTTCCCCTCTTTTTCAGCTGCAGTTCCTAGCAAGGGTCCGTGTTCTCCGCGCATGCTGCTTCCTGGTCCATGATCACCCGTTTTTAAGTGGTGCTAGAGAGAATAAATGGATAGCAGAACAGCAGCTGAGGGCAGGATTGGAGAGAGCAGGCAGCAAGATCCTTGAGGGAAGAGAAGCTTCACAATTGTTAAATTGTTTTTCTCTGTACAACAGAAGAGATAAGATTTGGTTTTATCTGAATGCTCTCTGGACCAATTGTTTTTCCTCCCGTTGTCCTTACAATACCTTTATACAGCTCCGAAGTCAGATACTTAAACAGTCTTAGCAACTTTCTGCCATTTAAGATACGAACGGCTTTGGGGAAGCTACAAAATATTATTTAAGGGTAGAATTTAACCTTTGTTGTTTTGCCACGTGTATACCACGAACTTTATGTTGCATTGACGTTTCAATGAATCCAAGGTTCAGGTACATACCTTTACAGAAAATTTACTAACCAGGTTTACGTCTGGTACTGACAAACTCCTCCAGTGAACTGGGATAAAAAAAAAATGTATAAAAAAAGGATAAATAAATAGGCTTGAATTTCTTTAATGAAAGCATCATAGTTTTGTTCGTATTTCACTGCAAAGCTTTGTACCAGACAATAAGACATCTTCATCCACGCTCAGCCAAAATGATCAGCCCCAAAATAAAGGAAGAGAAATTGTGTATGACAACATTAAGTTTGCACGTCTCCACCTTTATTCAGCTTAAAAGTGATTATTTTCACAAGTCCTACAATTTATTTTTCTTGAGAAGAGAGTAGAAAAGATGCAGTAAGGAAGTTCTTCTTACATGGAATCTCTAGCCAGGGATTCCCATACACTAAAAGTACTCTGAAATTCAGTTCTTTATAAATCAGAGTATCAGTCATTTATAACTCTTGCTTGGATTTGACCTGAACGCCTTTTCTGTCCTTCCAATACTTAATGTTGTATAAGCTTTATTAAAGTCAGTTTGGGAAGTATTTGAATTTGAACACAAAGTCTCTTAATAATAATTATCTGATACAGCATATGAATACTGAATATGAATATGATGCTACTTGATACTCTCTTTGCCTTGTTACTTTAGAAGCTATTTAAGTCTTGAAATAAATTAATCATACAGTAATGCTTAGGTAACAGCTTCTTATACTTAAGAAGGCAAAAAGAATCTGCTCCTTAAAGATTAGCTTGCTTAGAGTTAATTGTGTTCCAGCGACTGCTGTGCAACATAGCAATATCCAAATTCATTTTAACCCTATTACTTACTGGTAAAACTTTGTATAGTAGGCTTAAACTCAGAAAAGGCTCTTCCACTCTGAGAAATGTTCTAACCTTGATTTAACTTTTTTTCTTTTTTTCTTTTTTTTTTTGTGTGTACAGATTTACAAAGCACAGAAATCTTCTGAATAATATTATTTTAAATCTTCATCCTTAAAAAGTTATCTACAGAGGTCTGCTGGATTTTTACTTGATTAAGTACATGTTAATGTGAAATTGAAAGATGTCCATTCTAAGTTCAGAGTGGGTGGCCAAGAAATTTTACAGTTTACTAAATTCAGTAATTTGCTCCATGCCTGAGAGCACAAAAAATGCACAGACTTTTCAACAGACAGAAACTGTAATTTTTCTCTGATGGAACAAGACAAGCAAGGTGCAGAAAAACAGAAGGTAGACATGTTATCAACAGAAACTAAGTAACAGGTGCATGTCGGTACAGCAGATATAATGAAACACCACTATTATATCGTAAACTTACTGGAAACAAAGACATCAGTGATTAAAAAGAAGTCGACACTTACTAAAGGAAACTCTAGGGTACAGTATTAGCTATCACTGACAAATTTGGGACTTGATAAGAGATGGGTATGGTTAAGCCTATCTATAGACACACTTCATTATTCATCTAAGTAAAATAAGCCTCTCTTACATGGTATAAGATAAGAGACTTCTATTTTTGTGCTCCAAGTTTCTTAAAACACGTTTAGGAAAAAAATGCAACTGAAACATAAACAACAAAAACAAATCGAAGTAGAGAAATGAGAGGCAAAATGCATAGGGTATAGCTGGAATTCATTAATTCTTAATAACTCGAAATTATTTGCTGCCCAAATTTTCTGTTATTGTTATCTCCATTTCACTAGAGCTTTTGGGGTTTTTTTTTTTGATTGTTTGTTTGTTTGCTTGGGTTTTTTTGTACGGCTAATGAACACACATTCAGTATGGCCTCTGAGAAAATGCCTTCTTCAGGTTAAAACAGAACCGTTAGAGAAACACTACACCAACCCTGTTCCCCAAACCAGCTAACAGGAGCATGGTGGGAGCGTATCACTCTGGCTAGTTAGACCTTAACTTAGAGGCTGCAGTCTTTGAGGGTGCTTTCTTACCAGAGGCCACAATGGCCTCTGAAACACATCAAAAATGGATACAAAAAATGGTTTTGAGCCATCTTTTTACTGTCAGCTGAAGGACAGACTGGATGCGAATGGCTGTTGAGTATTGGTGGGTTTCTACTGAATATAAACTCATTGTGTACTCTCATAAGTCTATTTCTCCATTCTTTTCTTGTCCAGTCAGTATATGAAAGGCCTGAAAGCTGTCTTGTTTCTCCAGAGTTTTTGTCAGAACTGCTCTCTTTAAAGCTTTTCAGAATGAGGTCGTGATGGATGGAGACTTGAGTAAAAGCCAAAAGGCATTTAGAAGGAAATAGTCTAAGGAAAGAGTGTTCAGGCCTGGGGTAATTGAAAAAGTAAGGTGGTTTTGACAACCACAAGGGAAGCAAAAGGGAGAAAACTCAAAAACCGCTAAAGTGAATCCTTAGGCAGCTGCTTTTTGTTGTTGTTTTCCATTTTTCCTGAAGAACTGGACTGGCAGAAAGCAGTCGGGGTGTCCTGCTAGACTAAGAATCTATGAAATTAACGTCTGAGCTTTAGTGGGCATTTTTCTCTCTATCCTTCCCAGTAAACTGATTTCAACTGATCAAAACCTGGATCAAGATTATTGGAACCTTCTGTCAAGCTGAAATTTCTTTCACTCTGTGCGCTACATACCTGACTTCCCTACTTAAGTGTCTATCTCAAAACAGTTGACGGCTTTCACTAAAAGCATATTGGTCAAACAAAATGGCTTGCAAGATCAAACTTTATTAAACTAACTATTCAAACTAAATCTTACAAAAATTCTTACATCATATGAAATGCAGCAGCTGTGCATCCAAACAAATCTATAACACTCAAGGCAACTTACAAATCTATTTCAAACATTTACTTAAACAAGGTGAGAAAAACACTTAAAATAGCATACAAATATATCTCTGGTTACCATTGTTGCATTTCTTTCTAGGGAATATTTAACCTTTGCACATTCATGGCCTATTCAAGTCATATTTTCTAAGAGTATGATGAAAATGAAATAACATTCAAATATGTTAATTATGGAAAGCACAACCACCACTCAGCAGGAAATTATACTTTCCTACACTCAGTTTAGTTGCAGATTGACATTGTTTTCGGTGAATTTTACTCATGTCCATGAACTCTTTCAAGACAGGTTAATTGTATTTCACAAAGAATTCACTATTTATCAAGAAAATGTTTGTCCCACTTCATGGAGCTATAAGGCGATACCCACATGGTCTTTCATTCAGCTAACTGAAGTGCTTAAGTTAGAAAGCCAGTCACACACTATATACCTAAAAGTAGAAGGAAGATGTTCTCTGGAGGAGTCCATTTCAAAGCTAAATTCTTACTCTGAATTACCCTCTGGAGAAATCTGTCTCTCTCATCATGAATTTCACTGGAGGCTTAAGGAGATTACTTTCTGGTTTAGGCACCAAAAGCTCTTCAAGTCAGATGGTGCAACTATCTCTTTATGTACCAAATAGGCTGAACTAAACACATTGAACCACACTTTCTTTTCATTTACAAATGTGGACTTAATGAGCTATCATAAATTTTCAGTATTCAAATTAAATTAAGTCACTTTTTTCATAAAATGACAGTCTATGTTTGGATAAAAAGAAAACCAGAAAAAGTGGCATTTTCAGACCTTTTAAACTGTTATCTCCACTGCTGAAGCTGGCAAGAGTGTGGAAAGCATTATGACTATTGAAACCGTTGCTATTTACCATGCAGATTGCCAGCAGCAGTTAGAGCATTCCTGATTATATTTAACCAAACTTACTTGTTAAAAGGGCATTTACCCTCCGGAAAGAATACAAAGATGAGCAAGCAAACACTTGCATAACTAATGACGACATAGAGGAAGCAGATCACATTGCACTACTTGACTAGCTCTGGGTGACAAAGCAAATATTAAGCTGCACTGTGGTTGAGTGATTTTTGTCCAGAATAGTATCAACAACATGCAGTTCTGTTTTCTTCACTCACCGCCTGTCAGCACCCTCTGAAATTTGCTGTATTTCAGGTGCTGTCTCTGGTTTCCTTGACATAAGTCAATGATTTGTGTCCCATTCAATTTAGTTCATGTGAAAATACTCATAGCTCCTTGCCATATGTCAGCGGATGATAATTGCATTGATCCACCTTGCAGTGGGCTCAGTAAGGGCACTGTTCTGATAACTGAGTAACCAGAGGCTATTGCTTGTTAGAATTAGTAAATTTGACTGTTTGACTGGTTTGATTCCAATCAGGCCTGACAGAGTGATGCATGAAATAGGGAGTGCTAAATGTGCCAATAAGTGAATTACTTTTCAGATTATGTTGCTAGTAGAGATATTGATGAGTATGCTTTGTGAGCTGAATAAAGCAGTTTGCTACATACTATTTTCTGTTGAATGGGTGAATGTGTTCTGATAAAACAAAGAACAAATTTAGGTTTTCATCTCTAGCTTGTCTATTTAAAAGTCAAGTATTGTTTTAAACGGCAGAGTAATTTTCTCTAACAACAATTTTCACTGTTCTACCTTAAAATTCTCATCAAGAAAGAACTCTGAATGAGAAGACCTATCCTCATCACAATGGGAATTCAAAAACTAAATTTATAAGATAGACTTAAGAAAAAGCTGTTGGAAACATAGTCTAACATCATTTTGGGGTTATAGGATTCTTGCTAGCTGATCCTGTGTCAGATCCCTGTTCTATTTAAAAAAAAAAAAAAAAGTTGAGATATTTAAACCATCAAATTCTCTGGCTAATATCCTCAAAATCTTTATTAAAAAGCTCAAAATTTATCATATAAGTGTACTTATACTTAAAACTCCTAATTTGTAAAGACTTTTCATGATTCTCATTACTCTCTTGTCTGAGAATATTTTCTAATATTCCTCTTAAGCAGAGTAGTTCTAAGTCTGGGAAAAACTCAGTGTAGAATGAGAGATTAACACCTTCATTTTAAATCTGTCTCTTAGCATCTACAGCTCCAAAGAACTTGTATAAAAGGTGCAGATGTTCAGCACCTGTTAAAGAATAGTGCCAGGAGGATCATGTTCACACTGTGACTTACAGCATGCCGAATATCCATTAGCATTTGTAGGACTTAGATAAGTTTCTAAGTCCCTCATGCTTACTCAGTTAAGTTCTGGGCAAAACTTGGTGTTCTACATACCAAATATTGCAAGAATCAAATATTAATATTAAGCTCATCGCTGTTTAGTCAAAGTTTGCCAGCCCTTTTTGCTTTGCTGAGCACAGATACAAGGAAATAACATCAGTAGTTTCAATGGGGTGGTTTTGAAAGAAAAATGTTATTTAAAGTCAGTGGAAGTATGTGTTTGAGAGGGAGGCTAACCATAATCACCTAAGACTTTTAAACCTTAACTGAAAGCCAGACAATGTGATACTATTCCATACGCACTTGTAAATGCATTTAAAAAGAAGTTATGCTTAATATCTGATTTTTTACTCCAAGAGAAAACACACACGATTACTTTGTAAACAGAAAAGGAAACAAAAACCACTTAATCACTTAAGGACACTTTAGCTGCTTTAGTAAAGTTATTGTTTGACAGACTTATTTCACTTTTTAGAGCTCAGTTAATGTGACTGGAGGAAAATAAAAATGTTTTCTTATATTATGCTGTTCAGTGGTGAATGTCCCATAAACTGTCATGTTACCAGCACTCAAATAAGCTAGATTCAAGGACTGCAAGAATACCAGCAATATTAATTTGCTGAATTTGTCATCAGACAGATATTTTCAGTAAAAATTGTATGTCTGAAAGTAATAAAGAACAAGATTAAATTCCTGAATGTTGAAAAACATGGTCATTAATTAATACATTAAGAGTGGTTGGGTGTTATTCCCATCTTTGGAAAAAAACAGTGGGTGTATCAGCACATATTCATTGGCAGGAAATTAGACTTCTAAGAGAAGAAAATAAGGATAACCATAAGTCCTATGGTTTGATAATTCATCAGCACAGCAGGATGAGCCTGAAGAGCAACTAGTGAGCACATGTAGAACCAGTGAAGCCTTTGTAAAGAGTTTTAGTATTTGCTGACTTCCAGATTATATATGGAAGTTTCACCTGAAAATCAAAGGCAAGTTTTCAGGTGGAATCTGATTTAACATTTACTGAAATGAGATGGAAATTTTCAGTTTTACGTTCCTCCAATACACAAACATAAATTACAAATCCTATGTAAGTAGTTACGGTGAATCAGATGCCTATTTTTGGCTACTATGATAATTAGTTAAATGCAAAGTTAATATTGAAAAATTAGCATGCATCTAATGAAAATGTGTGCCTACCAGGCACACTTAGTTTACCCATAGATTTTTGATTATAAGTGAAAAGCTTTAAAACAGCTGGGATCTGAGTTTTAAAAACATGTTTATTGCAATTTCATCTCTTCATACAGAGGAGTAAAAATATTCCTACCACCCTCCTTCAAACTATGTCATTAGTCATGTTTTCCTACCTAGCTATTTTTTTTCGACAGTTTCTTTAAACAGTGTGTTACAGAAAGGGTATCAGATGGAAATATCTTCTTAAAAAACATAATTTTTATCTACTATGATAATAAAAAAGAGAATTTGCGATCCAAAATAATAGCAACAGCAGAAAGACAAAAAAATGCATGGGAAGAGGGAAGAAAATAAAAGAATGTGACTGCTTGTGGATACCTGGTGGCTCGTTTAACTAGGTCTACAGAAGTGCTGCTTTAAGATGCAATTAGATATTCTGCTGACGCCTCACAGAAATTTTTCAAAACGCTTTTGCTTATGGACAATTCTGCTGGTAATGCATAAGATACTGATTTATTTGTTTCTTTGGTTCACTTTTTAAACAGTAGGCACACACGCTTTTTTGTAGGATTGATCATTGGGCTGAATTCAGTAATGATAAAAATATATGAAGATTGCATTAAAATTAAGGTACTTAAGCTTCATTTGATTTAATACTTTGCTCCTCTCATAAAGTCACAGTCGTTGCTGAGTAATGAGCAAGCCTCAGAAAATTATAATAAGGCTGTACTCACAGTAACCTTTTGACTGTTTGCCGTGTTGGGTGATTTCAATAAAGTCATACATTCATATTATTAACTGCTTGGGATGTATATTTGGGTTCCAAATCAACTTTTAAACCATTCTGTTATTTGAGTGCTTGAATAATTATGCACACGCAGCCAATGAATACTTCCTTTACTTGTTGAGTGACTGCTTGGCATAAAATGTTATCCTGCCCAAATGGTATGTATAGAACTGCATCCAATATAGTCAGTTAACAGCTTTGGAACGCAGCTCTTAAAATAGCCAGTATAGTCAGTTCCACAATGCAAAAGGCAGCCCTCTCTTGCACCAAGTAGGTAAGACAAAGAGATCCTTAATCTATCAAACAAAGGAGAGAAGATCGAGAAATCCTTATGTTCCATCTATTCAAATTCTTCTTTGTATCTTTATCCACATCATTTGACCTTGGTGAATTAATTTTCCCTCTCTAAGATGAGGGCTATTACCAGCCTATTCATCAGGCAGAATTTATGATCTCTGCTGCTCCCATAAAAAGTTTTAACTGCTTAAACTTCTATTATAAGAGAAAAGGGGAAAAAAATGGAATGTGGGATGCATAAGCTGACCAGCTGATAAAAATGCGGGTTGTGACATGCAGTACTTTGCAGCTACTGTCCTACAATAACCATTTTCTGCTTCAAAATAGCAAATCATTCCCAGGAGACAAGCACACAGTCCATGAACAACAGCTTGACTCCATTAGGTTGTCTTTCTAAATAAAAATAGCTTCTGCCTTTAGATGTCTAAAAAGAACTGTGGTAGTTTCTGTAAGCAGAAAAAATGTGATCTTTCCACAGAAATTAAGGTAGCTATTATTGTATAGCCTTTTTTATATATGGAATCTGGAAGATTCCAGCTTTAGAGTCTAAAGTATACATATAAAATAAGTCCCTCCAAGGAAGAAAAAAGTTAGCCATGAGTAGTCTCAAGCAGTAAGACTCCTTCTTTAGTAGTATTAAGGCTGGTTTAAAAGTTTTGACCAACCACTAACAATACATCAATGTCAGTTTTGAATCTTAAAGACCTCCTATTTACTGCATATAACTAAATGTCTTCAGTCTTACTTCATAAGAAAGATCTGTACATCAGTAACACAGAACAGCTTCAAGGCGCTGCTCTGAACACGTTCATGTGCAGATATTTACAAAGGAAAGCACAATTTATAATGAAGAAAACTTCACACAAAGAAACAGTCCCAGAAGCTCAACAAACAGTAATTAACCAAAATAACAGCAATCTGTATAAGGTCATAAATCTAGAGAAAATTCTGACACTATCAGCCAAACATGCCATCCAGCAAATCAGTGAAACACCACAGACTGCAGTATCTTGAAGGCCATGTACTTACATTGGACCTGCAGCATACTTTCTGATGTTCTTGAAGATCAGTACAGAAAATATTTCCATCTTCACACTTCCCTGTCCAAAGATCTCTCCGTTGCAAACACCATCTTTAGTTTTGACGTCCTCTCTAAATAACTGGTAGAGAGTTAGTTTTTAGTGAAGCTATGCCGAGTGCAATGAGTAGAATACATATTCAGATTTTCTCAAAGCTGCATCTGAGATAGCATGTGGAAAATTGTGGTACTCTTTGTGCAAATGCATTGTATATAAGGAATAGAATAGGCATTGCCTGTACCTTCTCTCAGCATGCTGCTTTCATCTGTCGCTGCTTCAGTGAAAAAGATTCCAAGTGGGTGAGAACAGTGGGAATTGTTATATAGTCATTATTTCCCTGGGCCAAGAAGGAAACCAAGAAGGTTTCTTAACACTACAATTTGTTTTTTTTCTGAGAACACTCTTGAGTTTGGGATAGTGTTCTTATGACTGTATTTACTTTTTGTTTATTTATATATTTATTATTTATCCATTTCATAGATAATGAGAAAAAGAAATGTTAAAGTCTTCATTCCTGGTGAGGCACTGTTGTAAGAATTGGGTTGTACTTCTAGTAATCTTTGTTTATGTGTTACTCAGAGAGTAATTTGGATTCCAAGTTACAGGAAAGTATGAAATATCATGACACTCTGGTTCATATTATTTTCTGAGGATCGAGCTGTGATAATCTGGGGAGCTTGTATGTAATTTATGAGCTCCAGTTTTAAAATGAACTCCAGATTTAATAACTGTCTACAGCCTTATGTCTTTCCTGCACTGTTACTGTGTGCTGTTTATAAAAGCGACTGTGGGATGGACTGGAAGGCAGCAGTTTCTCAACATTTATTAAAGTCAGTGAGCCAGAGCTAGAGCACAGTTTCTCTTACGAGGGAATAGAAATAATTCTGAAGTACAGAATCCTTATTAAGACTTCTCTTGTGGTTTATTTGATTGCTTGCTTGCTTTTCTGTTTGATAGTCTGTTTTCTGGAGGGGAAAGAATGGGAACAATCCTACCCAGCACACTTTGTTGACAGGAAGAGCTTCAGAGTGGGGAGGACACTGAATCCACCCTGCTTAAGTTCCCAAGGGCAAGATTTAAGAGCACATCCTTGGGATAAGGCAGCTCCCTATTTTCTATGTAGAAATTGCTACTCTGAGTTTTGTAATCTTTCCACACATTGACAGAAGCTGAACTGGGTTTGGATTCCACTCTGGAAATCAAGCAATACAAATTTAGGAGCTACAATTCTCACAGTGACCCAGGACTCTTGTTGATGTCAATAAGCTTCAAGAATAAAAGTCTGGATATATTATAAGGTTTTCTATCCAGAGTTGAAGGATAACGAGGAAGACAGCAGATAGCAAAGAATTATTGGTGTGTTGGGATTTTTTGTGTTTGTTGTTTCAGATCAGCACATTTCTTGTGATCTAAAATAGATAATTCAAAACTTTAGTCTCTGTACTTTTTTTTTTTTTTTTTTATTTTTTTAGCCATCAGCTATTGCTAAAGTGAATTATAAATAGGAAAAGGGTGTGCTTAGCATTTGGATAGGCTGTTAATGTTGGCACAAGTCACTCAGTATTGGTAACTCATCTTTAAGGAGGGTGGTCCTAGAACCATCACCCAAAATATACTTAAAAACGAGAGTTAGAATCTGCCAAGCTTTGTTGACATTAAAAGCACAGACATCCAAAGAAATCAGATGAATGTCCAGTAAGGAAAACTTAACCAGCAGTCTGAAAATATCATGGGACAACAACAGGTAAATGTGTTTTTATTCTTTGTGTTTGTGCCTCTTTGAACTTTCTTCCTCTCATGTAAGCATTCAGTGCTTCTTGAATCACAATTAAGTTACCACAAAATCATATTTCTTTTACATCTTTTCTAAAGCTATGTCAGAAGCTTTTCAGTTGCAGTTTGCTTCCATTGAATCCAGATTATTTGGGGTTGGTTTTAATGGAAAAAAACCCCAACATTTTAAATTGGTACATTGATGATTTCACTCAAATTAGAACATAAGAAATTCTGGAATGAAAAAAAAAAAAAAAAGTTAACCAGAAAAATTGTAAGAGAAAAGGAACCAGATTCTCCTTTATCTTAGTCCAATTTACTCTGTTGAAGTCAAGGAAATCTGAGCAGTGTAATGAAATGATGAATCAGACCTAGTGCCTTTCTCCATTGCAAATTTAATGTTACGGAAAATGATATTAAAGTATAATATCCATACTTTAGGGCTTACCAGAAAATGACTCATGATAAACAGAATGCGTTTTTTGAAATGGCATTAAAAATAAATTTAACTTCTCTCTTGGACTTCTGCAATATTTCAGGGTATAATTTAAGAACATATCCTTCATTGCTTTCAATAATTCTTCTTTGGGAGTGGGAATACAGAACTTTAATGGTAACTTTCATATTCACGTATAAAGTTATGAAGGAAGCTTGAAGATGAACATTGCTGAAAACAGAAGGTAGGAAAGGCATGTTTCTCTCTCAAATTGCCTTTGAGTAAGGCAATTTAAGTGATATGAAGGATATTTTAGATTTTATAAACTGAATTTACAGATTATTAAATGTGTCAGTCTTTGTTATAAATTCCCATTTACCTCCATAGCAAAAGCATTTTTACTGGATTAATCCTGTGCAAGTTCTTTTGGATAATTTACCAAATAAATTAACATTAGTCTTACAAAGAATGTAACAGGGAGGACTGACTGTCAGATGTCAGCTTGTCTTGGGCAAGCCAATTGGCATTGAGGAGAAGTCCACTTTTCTCAGAAGACACCACCAAAAACAAGACAAAAAAAAAAGCCCAAACCTTACTCGGCTGAAAGCTGCACGGTTAGGTAATTCTTCCTGGGTGTTTGAGGATGACATGTTCTGTTTTATGGTGAGATATACTCTTTTATGGTACTCAGCTAAATGAAGTAATAAAAACTTCTGCTTTCCCAAACTACTGTATTAAGTATCTTATTTTGTACTTGCAGTGCTGAGAATATGTATCTCCAAGATTTAGAGAGTTTAGTGCTTTTATTAAGGGTCTGTCATGATTTAGAAGGGAAAGACTTAGGCAAAACTATTTGAGGTACCTCAACAGAAAAAATACACTGAAATCAATACACATTAAATTAATGTCAGCCAAATAGTAGCAACAATTTTCTTTCTACCATCACTAATGTCTATCTCAGAAATATTTTAAGCTTGAATTTTTTCTTTCTTTTTTTCTTCTCTGAAATGCCAATTTTATTAACTTTGAAAATGAAATGCTCTTCAGCACTGTATAGTCACAGATCAATTGGTACATTCAGGTAAAGTACTGGAGCAGTGGGAATGAAAATCAATCAGTGCAAAAAGTTGCAGAGGTCACTCCATCACTCCACTACCAAAAGTCACTGTCCCATGTAATGTGCTGAAGAAGCATCTGCAGCTGAAAAGAATTTCTCTTAAGGTCACATCCCTTCCTACTGCAGTAATGTGGGAAAACTCAGCAACGACAGCACAAAACACAGAGAGGTGTGAGCTGAGAGCAGCATCACTTCAGGTTACCTCTGCTGTTCCTCTCTCCTGACCATAGCCCTAGGCAATCTCAGGAATACAGTCGGAATGGTGCATTCAGCCTTGGTCTTGGGTCTGTTTCCCCGTATAAACTGCGCAGATTTTATAAAAGGAGCACACAGCAAGAAAAGAAATTTCCATGACAACATATTGCAGCAACTAAACTCACACTTGGAACCATTTCTCATTTCTTAAAATCAAAAAGTGTCTCTAGACTATACTGGTCTAACTACAACCATTATTGGTCCAAGGTACATGGTTAGAAAGACATGAATCGAACATAGGGAGCTATCCCCAAGTGCAGTGATGGCAGTACTGTACCGTTACTCTGAACTTTGACATTTAAAGCATCATCCCTTTTGCTGGAGATCCAGTGCTGGCTGATCCAAGAAGCAATGCCACCTGCAGCTTAACTCTCAGTTCTGTAGCACTAGCAGGTATCCAGCTGAACCAGCAGAGCTCCTGTTTCTGCTTTTCTCAATCTATACACAATTCTTCTTTTTATTTCTGTAAGCATTCCACATGTCTTTCTATAAAGAGAGAACACATCACTCCTGGAGTCAGGTGTAAGGTAATAAAGTATAACTCGCCCTTCTACAGTACTACATGGTTTCCTTTTGTGATTCTCTCTCTCACCAATACCGCACCAGCTCAGTGCCACAAAAGGAAAGATGTAAGGAGCAAGTGTTGTCACAGATTGTGTAGCAAGAGATGGATGATTTCTTCGATTCCGTGGGGCAGGAATGTAACAGCAGCATTGCTACCACACACTGTCTGTTTGACTGGCATTAAACAGATGCGTAATTGGAAAAAGTGCTGAAAAAAAAATATTTATTTTTTTTTTTTAACATTCAAAGCTGCATTTTAGTAGTTATAGAAAACCTGTAGTGTTGCTTCATGCAAACTTTTAATCCTCTGGGGTCATTATCTGACTTGAATTCCAGAGTGAATTTTGCGTAATTATAAAACTGTACAACGCAGCTTTGACAATCTCTGTTTTATGTCAGCACTATAAATGACTTGAGATGAAATGGAACAAACCATGATAATACATTCCATTCCTTCAGGAACGTATGAAATGCAATCAAAAAGGTTTGGTTTCATTTTGCTCCCCATTTTAGGTTTACTGTGTCTGCAAATCTATCCATTAATACTTAAGCTGCTGTCACCTAGTTTCTACTATTAAAATCTTGTGAAACCAGTCCTTACCCCAAATCCTGCCATAGACACTTTGAAGAGTTTATGGTTTCTTTTGTTTCTTTTTTTTTTTTAAAGGACTTTAACTAGTTGGGAAAAACTCTGACTCTCCATAGATATGTGAAGATGTCACACAACACCCAGATATTGAAATATACTGAATAACATGGCTAACAGATTGACTTAGTTGATTGCAGATACTAATCAGGACAAACATATCTTTGAATTTTACCTAAACTGTTTCATTACTGTATGAAAAGTAGACTGTAAATTTAAATGCTTTGTACATTTCCTATTAGAAATAGCTCTTTTTAGTTACTTAATTCATACACTGATCAAACAATTATTTTATTGAAGTAAAAAAAAAAAATCACAGAGGCACTAATCAAAAGTATTTAGTTAATAATAAAAGAGAAGACAAAAGCCACTGGAATGATAACATGGTTAAAGAGTTCTGTGAAAATTGTAATACTATTTTAAAAGAAGTCAAATGTTTGATGTATTTTTTAAAAAACACCTTTCTTGATTTCAGTCAATATTAATCTCTAATTGATGAAATAAATGCTACTGCTGTTTCTCTTTGAAATGAGTGGACACAAAAGTGTTCAAAAGGAATGCTTTATAGACATCACATGCGGCCACATCAGAAACCTTAAGAAGTTAAACTACATCAGAGTGAGAACATTAGTAGTGCCCTGAAACAGAGGAACTGATCTGTTGAAACTGAATGTAGACCAAGTATCAAAAGAAAATAATGACAATTTTTTTTTCTTTTTGAAACATACTTTCAATAATAAAATGATAATATTCTCTGAAAAATTATTTGGAAACAATTTTTAATTATAATTTTTTATAAATGTCAATTCTCTAAACACTAAAATTCTGCTATAGGAATGTCATAAGGTGTTAAAACTTACAAAATAAATCCTTATTCTAGATGGCAGTAACAACCTACATAAACAGAAATTGAGATATGGTCAAGATTTCTGTTTTCTGAAGTGACTGTTGATTGTAAGATGCTCAGTATGAGACAGCTTGTATAACCTTAGTTTTTGAAAGTTCTGAAAAGTAAAAGGGTTTTCTAGTCAGGCTTATTCACTACTCAGCCTCTGAAAGTGAATCCTAAGAGTTTTACTAACATTCACGAACAGACTTGGTCAAGGAGTTGTGAAATCCCATTTCACAGTACAGTCAGGTCTTTCTGAACTCATGCGCCAAAAAGCCAGGCTTTAAAATGTTATCAAGTCCTGTGAGAGCTCTCTGCAGAGCGCGCTTCGGGAAGTCAAAGTAGCAGAGCACTGAAAGGCTTTACAAAGATGGGTGTCTACATTTCAGTGAGACATTCAGAGGTGCAAAAGGGTAAAAATGTAATTTGCTATTATAACTATATATAAATGAGGTATTAAGTGGATAGCAATATAATATTTTGAAGGTATGAAGCAGTAAAACATTGAATTTAATCCATTTTTAGCCAACAGTAATCTGAATCAGTTTATACCAATTATATAATACTTTATCAGCAGGAATGATACTGGATCTTTTTTTTTTTTTTTTTTTTTTTTTCCTGTATCTTAAAAAAACAGCAACCCAAAACATAACCTCGTAGCTCCTAGTTTTCTAATTTACCTCATCCCACACAAAACCTTGGGTCCCATTTGCCATTTATGCCAGAACCCTAAAGGGCATGGTGTTCTTAACAGATTAATTGTCCTATAAAGTCCTTCTACTTGTTCAATGCCTTGTGTTTATTCAGTTTTGTAATTATTTTTCTTGAATGCTACTTCTTTCAGAAAAACATAAGAGGAGCCATTAAATAAAATTGTTCCAGTTGTATGGAGAATAGTTTTTTACTTTAATTTTCTCGCTTTTCGTTTTACAAAGATATCAGGGAAATTCAGGCAAAGCTGGATAATTCCAAAGATTCTGAAGGAATTTGAAGGTGAATTTTTACAGCCCCTATTCTGAGTTTTCCAATTTTAGTTGTCAAGTAATCCTTCCAGCAGTTCAGGCACTTCTCTCCACCTCTCCCTGCTGGTGCACAAACTGCTGCCCTCCCCAGCAAGCAAGTCCTTCTGAAACTTTCAGTTTCTTGAGACAGTTTTTCTATTCTCTTGACACCAATACACTTCACACTTCCAGAAAGTTTTCATTATGCTTTGCAAGTGCTTTCTTACATAGACAGAAAAAGGAGGACAATAATATTAGTTTTTAACAAGGCCTTTCAGTTCTTCAGAGTGGGAAGTAATTTATGGAAAATAGTTTTCACTTTCCTCACTGTTCCATAGACAGAAGAATATATACTCAGGCTCTGAAGAAACGTGTGAATTCTGTCACTGAATCATACCCTTTAAAATACAGGCATCAACACCCACCCAAACATCAACAACAAATTCTTAATATTATCAAATTATGAATTATTAGGCTTAGAGCTCTCATCCAGCATTTTCCAACAGACATGCAGATGAAGTCTCAGAGGAAAATTCCTCAATACTATACAAATGTGATTTGGAGTCCCACGGTCTCTACTATTTATTAGAAGTTGGTTTAGACCCACAGTAAAACTGTTCAATCTAGATGGGCCAGAGGACAAATTGATTAGATATCCAGAGTAAGCTCATGAAGAACTATTAGGCTGAATACTTTTTACCAACACATACCTTAAACTTGATGCTTACTTCAGGATTCAGTCCAAACCAGTTTTTTCTTTTATGGTACACAAGACTGGTGAATGGAATACAGAACATACTCCAGTGAAGCAACTGGTTTCCGTGGATACAGCTAAGATAACACTTCAGCCTATTTTTCTTCCAACTCAAAGCTTAGAGGAGTTCAATTTGCCTTATTACAGGAAAAAAAAATTTTTTTAGTAGTCTGTCTGAAAGGCAGACAAAGGAAAGCAAATGTAGCATTCTAAAGGAAGAAGTCTTATGAGGACTGCTGCCCTTTTAGTCAGAAATCATCAAGAAAGAGGTTAGATACTTACAGTAATATCTGTAATAGAAATTTTTAATTTGGATATTTGGAGAATGTGCAATTCTAATATTTATTTTGAAACTATACAATTTGAAATGTTTTCCCTCAAATATTTAAAATATTTTTATCAATATCTTGCCAATATCCAGAATAATGTGCTACATGGTAGATCCACTTTTCTTGATACAAGTAGACTATAGCATGCCAAAATAGAAAAATCTTCATTTGTGAGGCTTTAAATTTAAAACAGGATTAAAAATTAGTTGGCAATTATTTTTTTTTTTTATACCGAATACAAGAAATCGTATATTTTTCATTCTTTGTTTAAACAATTAGGTGACCCAGTCAAAACATTTGTTATTACTGTACAGTTCATAGATTCCCACATATTTCTGCATCTCATCATTGCTCTAGAACAGAAATATTTCTTAAGCTACAAGTAGATTTAGGATCTTCAAATGATTCAGTTACTGCAGCTTCAATTACTGAGATGCCTCCTTAGTTAAATGGCTTGCAGCAACCTCTGTTTTTATAAAAATTGTTAAACTGTAAGACCCGGCCCTATAAAGCATATGTATGTATCCTAGTGACATCTCAGGTAATTTCCTGTAGATTCCTGAATCCAAATAACAGATTCCGGAATGTTACATAGGTCACAAAAAATCTCTTGGTTTTAGCTCCCAGTGAGTCGGTGGAAGACTAGACTTAACCACAGCATGAAGAAATTCTTACTCAAAAGATACAAAAGCTTATATCCTCTTATTATGGCTTTTTATCATTGCTTGATTCTAATGATACCGATTTACATTAAATTATATTTTGCTATAAACTCCCTCGCATGTTTAAAGAACAAGCATCATCTTTCTGCCCCATTTATATTTGTTCAAGAAGTTTGCAATGTTGAATTATTTTTATGATTTTATTTACTGAAGTATATTTCCTGAGTTTGCCGGGTTTTCCCCTAGTTGAATCACTCCAAAGACACTCCCAAACTTCTATCCAATTTACCGTATCTTGTTCAGCTACTACGACAATTCTTTTTTGCCTGTTTCCAGTGTATTGTTTGCTGATTAATAAAGGAGACAACTTTGCAAGACTACCTATCTGCCGAAAGGCTGTCATATTTCTTGATCTTCAGTTCTTATTCCAAACAATTTCATGATAAAATTCAGCAGTGATCAAATTTCTGTTCTTTCATTAGAGCTCCCTTATCTATATAAACATTTCATGTTCTATCTTTCACAGCGCCTAGAGGTTTAGAACAGATTTATGCATTTTTTGCTACTTCTATCTTTAATCTTGATCCCAGTTGGTTATTTATACTTAGCCAGAGGCTTGGTTTGGGATTTTTTTTTTGTTTGTTTGTTTTGCTTTGCTTTGTTTTTAACTTCAAATAACAACTTTTTGTTGTACTTCAGTGCACTTCCTGCCCTGAATACCAACAAATTGAAAGGAAGGAATCAGGAAAACACAAGGCAAGTGCATTAATCTGCAAAACCTATTGCAGGTAAGCAAGCTGCTGCATAATTAATATTCTACCAGGACAAGGCCAAAGAGTATTAATTCTAATAAATAAATAAATAAATAAATAAATACCTGGGGACTTCTACTTGTAGGGCTTGATAGTTATTTTGTTCATACAGGTTCATATAACTTCGAACTGCATTATCTTCCACATACATATTTTGGTGAACACTTTGCAGAAGCTACTTATATTTTAAGGAAAGCTTTCTTTGTTTGTTTGGTTTTTAATGGACTATGTAACTTTGAACAGTTTTACTTGCCTGCTCCATGAAAATAGGTACATATTTATCATTACCATACATCTCTTTCTGGGAGAAAAAACAGTCAAGAAACACAAGCTCTTTATAATTGAATTCCAAATAACACATTCAATAGACCAAAAATGTAACATTTTATAAAACTGTACAGTGTTTCAACTGAGAGTGATTAAAAAAATCTTTTTATTTCGAATTAGGCTTACTAGAATTAAAATAGTTCTTCACTTATCATTCGCTTACTTGTAATCACTCATTCTATACTCAGAGATCTGAGAAATATTTATTTCATTGCTGTTGGTAAATGTGAAATATAAACCTAGATTATTAACTTAAACATTCATTTTGATGCACTTCATTGAATTTCTACACTGGCATCTTTTTAATCATACCATAAATTAAATGCATCAAAGCTTATAAATTATGCTGAATAAAGTTTAATACAACACTAGTACTGCACAAATCTTAGTATTACCATTTCATTGGTAATTATGATACATAGCATATATGATAGATTGTATACATTACATGTTACAATATACAAAATACTTTAGATATTAAAAACTCTCAAAACATTTAAGACAGCATTTTTTTTCTTCAACAGTTAAAATTATTTATTCCACATTTTTACTGTACAGAATTAATTATAGAAATTGCATTTATCTAATTGTACTTAAAAGCAAACAAAGAAATCATTTTCTTTTCAAGGATTTAAATGCTTCTTTCCAGAATGAGACTTCATCAAAATGGGCATGTTCCTACAGAAAGTTGTGAACTCTCCAAAATTACCTTTTGTCACAAACAGCACTTTGATTAAAAATATTGACTACTTCAGGCAATGAAGACTTTGGTACAAATTGTTGCAAGAAATACACCTAATTTATGAATACAGGGAAGGGAATTCTACTTTCATTTAATGTTTAGGTCATAGAAAATGAAAAAAAAAAATTTCTCTTCTTAACTGAGCATAAAAGGATACACACTGGTGAAATATCCTATTAAATGAAAACAAATATTTGAGGACTTTTTGTCTCTTGGTATTTTCCATTTCAAATATACAGCTTTATCATAATTTCTGTGAAATTACATTGTCTGCCACTAAGTCCTGCCTTCTGAAAACAGAACGTCTTCTATTTTCTTTTACCCACCAACTCCAAATGTCTGAAAATTGTTACTAAATCTTAAATCATTGGGACTGTTAAAATAGTCTGTTTGGTAGATTAATTTTTGACTCCTGACCTCACACATCCTAAATTGCTCTTTGTGCCCACAGTAAACCAGTTATTGCCCATCTCTTCATCATTAATCTTTTCTATGGCCCTTCTGTTTTGATTCAACTCTGTCTATACCCCCTAGAGCCCCTCATTTTATTTGCAGAACCTCATCTCATCTTTATACACCAGTGTGCCTGCTCGAGGCACTGAGAGGATAAAACCAGAAATTGTCTTGTGGTGTTTCTTAGTAGAGTATTAATCTGAACTGTCCCCCATCCCCTATACACCACGTGTCATGGAATTTGTAGGAACTTAATCATCTTTGAGACTTTTGTCCTTTTGTCAAATTTGGTTGAAATTGGCCAAGAGATTCAACATTTACTGAAGAGAACAGGGGAGACCAGACAGAGAGCGTTATCAGACTACTGTTTCCTTAGGACACAAAGCTAAAATAACTGTGTAACAAATAGTTTGAAGGAAACTGTCTCATGAATGTACCAATTAAATTACAGGCAAGTGATTTGTTTTGCATGTATTATCATAAATATGCCGCTTTACCCTTTGCAAAATCTCATTTAACTGCATTCATTTTAAAAGAACAATTTCAGTCTGAGTTTTGCTTTTGCGGAGCACCAAGGAGAAAATGTTCTCTTATCTTCGAATGTTATTAACTAGAAATAAGTGTGACCTACACTTTGAGGTCCTTATTGCAATTTAGATAGACAATTAGATATACAATACCAAAAAAAAGAGAGGACTTTATACTCGAGGTTTTTCTCGTGGTGCCCCAGGTGACTACAGTAGACATCCTTCTGTGTTCAAATGATTAAAAACTACAATATCCTTCAAGCCATTTTAAGAAAGCTCTTTATAATTGCAGTATAAAGTAATATAACTTTTTAAAAATTAGCTTATGAGATTTACATAGGATTGTGCTTTTTATAGGAAGGTAAGTTGTGTACTCATTTGCATTAGTTATTCTATTTTTTCAAGGCTGGAAACTTGCAATAGAATAAACCAAATTCATCCTTCACATAACCTGATACATGAAGAATTCCAACCTTGGAGACTTCCAATAGCTTCTGCTAGAGATACAGATCACTTTAACTAATAAAAATATATGTCTCTGCTCTGTCACAAATCTATCCTTCAGGACAGTGTTGAAAATGAAATGCTTTATGTTGTGAAGTTACGTTTAAAAAGCCCCCTTCTGGTTAGATGTCTGAAAGGAACAAAATATGACCAAAAAATATTATCTCTTCTTGTATCCAGATGTTGCAAGCAACTATACTCATAAAGTTTTTTACAGATAGAAGGAGCTTTAGTGATTTAGTCACACAGGACCCATGAGAAAGTTTGTGATTGGTTTGTTGTGGTAGCTTGCATGTTGTAGGATGGGAAACAGATTGAACAAATACATCTTTGAGGGATCACCTCCAAAATTAGAGGTGTATAGCTATATTTAGTTCAAAAACATCTGCAAATCATGCTCTTAGAAGGGCTGAATTTAAATGTTTTTTCTTCCACTTAGAAAACATTGCTGAGAAGAAGACAGAGTGAAGCAAAGAATAAAAAAAAAGAATTTTGGCACCCCCATGAAAAAAAAAAAAAAGGGGAAAGGCAAAACCCATAAATGCATAATTATTTGCTTTTCCCTGGTTTGCAACTATTATTCTGTCATGCATAGATTTTTATCATCTGAAATTTATACTGTATGAGGTCTACAGGAGCCACTCTCAGTAAAGTTTCTAATTTTTCACTCTCATATTTTCACTGGCGTCAGATTTTGGGGGGTTTGGATAACATATAATGCTAGTGAAATGACATTTTCATAATCACTGAAAATCTGCATAATTTCTTTTTGTTAACTGACTACTTCAGTACATAGTGTGCTGTAGGCAACTCATTGTTCACTTCTGATAATTAGCTTTTGTTTAACAACATTGCTGTGTGTTTTTGTTGCAGTCGTACCTGCACAGAAGACCTTGGTGTGATGTGAGGGGATGACCCTGCAGAATGCCCTTGCTTAACTAGAGCCCCAAAGTCAGGATGTTAATTGGCTACAGAGAGCAATGTATACAGATAAATGGAAACAAGTTCCTCTGTTAACTGAAAAATGTATGTGGTAATTAAACTCAGTTTAAGAGAATAAACATCAACAGTTTTAGCAAAATAACAGTTTTGCAAAAGACTAAGCACATTAAGAAATACCTAAAGGTCAATTTATGTAAGAATAACGTGTTAACTTCACCAGGTTGTCACCAGACAATTCAGAATACTTTTTTTTTTTTTTTTTTTTTTTTTTTTTTTAAATGAAAATCAACTAGATTAACAGTAGAAAATGTGCATCTTTTCAGAAATCCATGATTTTTAGAAACTTATGGAGGAACTGAGATACCAAAAATCATAAAAACAAAGGTAATCAGAAAAACAGGCTGCTCTAGTCTGTGGAAGTGCTTCACCCCAGTATTTCCTCTCTGAAGGCACTGACTTCTTTTTACCTGCACAACAATGATTTCTGTGTCATCATCTTAATTTAAAGCTTTTCTACCAAATTACAGATTCAAACCTAAGGAACTCATTAAAATGCAGAAAATGGTGTCCTTATCTCATAGATCTGGGCCATTCAGTGTCACCCACGGAGTCTCAGTTTGTCCACAAAATACCTGTCTGTCTTTAATTGCAAATACAGGAAATAGTAAATTGAATAAAATAATAATCAGGTATTTTTAAATTGAAATTTGCTTTGGAACTTACACGATTGCTGATTAGAAATTTGAAGTCAAGCTATCGATAAACGATATTATATCTGCCTTTTCTTTGGTAAGATAACAGATAAATCAATACACATTTTTTCAGCTAGAAATTACTATCAAGAGGGTTCCATTAGCAGCACATATATTTTGTAGTAAAATCATTCCATTCAGCAGAAATCAGTATTCCAGACTAAAACTGGAAGTCCTATAAGTATATTTCACTTAAACTATAGAAATAGTATCACAATACATCTCTTCATTCACAAAAATCAGTAGAGTGATCTACATTAATAAAGCCTTAACTTAGGTTGTATTTCAAAATGATATCAAAATAACACAGATAAATTTTATGTTCTACTCTATACACGCTATAGCCTGCAGCACATCTGACTGATGTTATTTAGCTATGAAAAATGTAGATACTTGATCTGGCATAAAAGCTTATAACCTAAGTTTTATCAAAGACTTTTAAATTATCTAATAGAAGCTGTTACGTAGATGCTATATTTAATTAACTGAAAATTCACTTTTAACCCTTTTTAAAAAAACCATGATTTGACTAACTGCTGAAAGACAGAAAACAGTCATTAATGACACTGTTCAAAATGTGTTCAGACTACAAACATATGGAATGTTATAAAATAAACCAGAGCTTACTCACTTAACATATAAGTGAAAAGTTTATCTAAATGTCAGAGAAAGTGTTGCAGATGTCAAATCAACTTTCTGATTAACTTCAAAAAGCTTCACAGGAGGATCCTTGACTTTCTTTTTTCGTTTGACCTTTGAAATCATTTGGCATCCTTTTTTTCTTCATTCCTCACTTCCTCTTCATCTTTCTTTTTTTGAGGGAAACAATGAAACCGAAAAAATACCTTCCCTGAGGACAGCAGATGAGGACTGGAAGCTCCCTGCATTTCACTTGAGTCAAACTCTGGAAGAGGATTATAGACTTGGTCAAGAGGGAAATATTGTGGAAGACTATCATAGCACATTAAAAGACTTTCTCTCCACTTGACTCTGCTAATCCTTCCAGCCATTGTCGGTTTTATGCATAATTTTCACACCATGACAGACTTTAAATTGAAATGCTAATATGAATTTGAGAAATAAATATAAAATTTTAATATCAAAACAGTTTTCTACAAAACTTCAAAGAGTTTCTGTCAGATATTGTGGTAACTGCAGTTTCCCTACCAGGCTGTTAGCAAATGTGATTGACAGTACTTTATTTTAAATTATATCATCCTATCCTTTAGACAACTGGGAAAACTATTTTCTCACCTACCAGCATTGTATCAGTATCTGAACCTAATCTGAATTTGATTATACAGTTTAATTCTTCATTTGTCCCAGTGCTTTACTACCTTTGCAGAAAAAGAAGGAGGAAATAAATTTTCCATGGAATTAGTATTTTGTATTCAATTTATTCCAGATTTTATTCTTAAATCACAATACATGTAAATTGCAACCTTTTCTTTAGTACTTAAAAGCTAATAACAAGCACAAAGGGTAAACGCTCCATAACGACATATTTTACATATGTTGAAAGCAAGAAAATAAAAATTCAGGATACTGGTAAGCTGATAAAATAGTGACCAACTTCCATTTATTACTAGTAAATCTTCAAAAAGAAGAACAAGAGAATTTTCAAAATGGGTGCGCGTATTTATAAGACTAGTGAGTAAGGACAGTTTTTATAAGGATAATTCCTATCTGCAATCCTTGCATCCTGTGCCATGCTTCAGACCTGCAGCAGAGTCTCACCCATTAAAAATACAAAAACCAGAAAGCATGATGTTTCATAATCCTGACACATTAACTGGTGTTTCCAGTTTACTGATACAGTTCCTTTTATTTTCAACTAAAGTAAATTCTGGAAAAATAACATGTCTCGGAGGAAGACACAGACTAGTTGAAACATACATCCTCAGTTTAATGGAGTTATAAATACTTTCATGATAGGTAGTGGAAGGTCAACTTCTTTAACATTTTCCTACATGCATAATAGAAATAAATAGCATTCCAGTTAAATCTATCTAGTATGAATTCCTAGAAATTCCTGTATCTAATTTTAGAATCTTTTATTGTCTAATACTGAAATTTTATGAAGTACAAAAGTGTTACCTTTAATCATGCCAGATACACTTTAGAGGTGTTCCTTCTGAGATCATAAATCTGTAATTTTTTGTTCCTACTTAAGAGTTCTTCTAGAGTGTGTGACTTCTTACAGCTAAGAAAATGTAATTTAGTTTTAGAGACAGCAGTGATTACAGTACCATCAAACTGCATAAAATATTATTATAGAAAGCAACCTTTGATGGAATTTATTACAAAGGTATTTATAAATCTTATACTTCTAACAAAATTAGTAGTAATTTCGCACTAATAGGCCCAAAATACCTTAAAAAAATCATGCAAAGAGAGGTATGGTAAATATTAAGTAGTATGATTCCAATTCAGTTTGTTCTAAATGACAGTCAAAATATATTTAATAGAGAATATTTCTGACTCCTTTTCTACTGTTATTACTCACTACAGTTCAGCAGTCATTCTTAGCAGTCCCATTCAGCCTTTGAGTCCCACGTAACTTCTTCTGATTACAAAAAAAACCCCACCTTTGCACAGGATTAGATGTCTCAAGAAGAGCAGAAAGGGGGGAATACATTCAACTATTTATATTTGTAGAAAAGCAAAAGCAGTTGGACAAATTACTCACAAATCCTTTCCATTCTCTAGAATGCATCTTTCATACAGAACTTAAACATGCCATGGCAAAAGGTTGCAAGATATTCCATTCGTTACTTAATAAATTATTACAGTGTTGTCACAATTACTACTCAGACTGGGGTAGGCATATAGCTCCCGAAAACCAGGTAGCTTTTAAAACCAAAATGAGAAAAAAGCTGAAAATCCCGCTGAAGGAATACTTGGCACTTTACCATTATCTTACCAGAGGATATAATTTTTTTAATCCATGAAAACTGTTAAAAAGAAAAAAAAAGGCTAATATTGCCAGAAAATCTTACCTAACCACTAGCTATGATTCTGCATGTGTCTGTGACAATTTTAGACAAGTATATGGTTTCAAAGATAAAAAGAAAATATAAATAGAAAGTATGAGTAGTTGATAGTAATTCAAGCATTCTTCAAACTCCGTTTATCTGTCACAGACAATATTAAGACTATTCTTCTAAAACGTCTTTGTTTATAAGCCCTGGATTTATTACTTCTATTTCCTACCTGCATCAAAATTTTAAGTGAAAGTATCTCTTATGTGGTAGTTCTTTGTAGTTGCTGATGACACAGACACAGTGTGAGACAATGTTATTACAACAAAGAATTTTCTATTTCCTATTCCAACGCTCAACATGAAGTGCGAAGACCAAGTTTTTTTCTTGTGCAACAGTCAAAATCATATCTTACTCATGTAAATCGAACTTGAAAAAATAGATAGAGGCTCTTCAGGAAAGAGCTAGGAAGGTGTGGAGAAAGGGTTGTGTTCTGTGCAGGGGAGTGGCTGGAGCACACAAAGCTTCATCCTGGGGCAGCTGATATGCCAGGGGAGAAGATAAGGGATCAGCACAGGTAATGGCATCTGTTACAGACCAGCTGATCTAAAGACAATATCGATAAAGCTTTCTTTAGAAGATGATGAGTTTTACCTTTGTCCCTAGAAGGGCTATGGACCAAATCCTTCTGGAAGTCTTTCCAAAGTCAGGTTATGCCTGAAAATTTGATTGGCTTGCTTGACATGAAAAGATGACAGGTTCTGTAGGCAAGGGGAGATCAGTTGATGTTAATATAATTTAGATTTTTATCGAGGCCTTTGACACTGCTACTTACAGTATTTTTGTAGCCAAAGTAGTAAGATACAGCCTGGCTAAGTGGATGATAAATTGGATGGAATACTGGCTTAACCGTTGGTTTGATGTTGGGAGTTTGAATTCTGGCTGGTGGCCCGTAAATAGTGTCATTCCTCGGGTATTAAATACTGTGGTCAGTAGAAGTAAATATGTTGATTAATGACCTGGAATGGGGGACAGAGTGCACACTAAGAAAATCTGCACGATACCAAACTAGGAGGAGTAGCTGATAGGCTGTAAGGTTGAACTGTTATTCAGAGCTTGCTAGAGCTTGCTCTTGCTATATTATTTGGTAGTTGTGTGTGTCCAGTTTGGGGTTCCTCAGTAGACAGACATGGACATACTGGAGCAAGTCCAATATACACCACCAGGTCCGGGGACTGGAGCAATGGGGAAGGTGAGCTTGTTCAGCCTTCAGACAACGTGAAGGGAAGATCATATTGCTATCTACAACTGTGTGGTGGGAGAGCAGAGAAAAGTTAGAGCCAGACTTTTTTTTGGAGATGCCTGGTGATAGGACAAGGGACAACAGACACGATTTGCAACACAGAAAATTCCAACTATGTGTAAGGAATGCTGTTTTCACCATAAAGGAAGTCAAACACTGCTAGAAGCTAACATCTGTTTGCACAACATCTCCAGTATACCCCAGTGACAAAGTAATAGGGGATAGTTGGGAAAGGGAGGGACCAAATGCAAAGTGTATGTCACCAATTCAATTGAATATCAGAAAACAATCCTAGAAAAGGAAGGCTGTGTTTCACAAATTATTTTCGAGAAAGTATTCCCACAATTGCAGAGAAAAAACATGTAGTAAGTTAATACCAGTATTTCCATTACAGCTTTATAACATCCAAGTAATAGCCGACAATTCAAGTCCTCATTTAATGACCTGGCAAAGACTTGCACACAACCCCATGCCTTGGTGAATCTTTTCACAGGAGGAGATGGTGTTGAACTTCAAGGATACTATCTGCAATAGGGCAGAAAAAAAAAAAAAAAAAAAACAGGTATGTAAAACAAAAAGTAGCCTGATAGTTAAGTAACAAAGCTAACAGAAAAACTGCTAAATAAGACAAAAACAATTGTCAAAATTTGTCCTGTATTAAAAATAAAAATTAAAAATTAAATTGTCGTACAACCTATGTCATAAGAGTTCCTTTCCTAACCAGTCTAACGCATGAATTGCTTTCAATAAGTTGAACTGGATTTGTATGATAGTTGCATGCGTCTGTATGACCGTTTGTTGTAGACCTTCCATCAAAAGCTATGTACGATTTTTAAAGTACACTAATTATTCAAAAGTGTTGAACACGAAACAGTGTTATGGGAAAAATTAGGTACTTAGGGCATGAACCATAAAAATAACTTTTGAAATGTCAAATTACATATTTAGACAGTAACAGCATATCAGACAGAATATAACTGCAAATTAGTTAGATGTAACTGCGGGAACATATTTATACATTATAATTTCAAAGTAAATTATAACTTTAAAGAACCGTACTGTTTTATCCATGATGTTTTAAGAACATTGCAGGTTTATGTACAGTCTGGCAACATTCTTGATTACATCAGAGCATCTGAAGTTTTAACAATCAGGCCTGTGGCACAGATTTTTATATTGAATAGCTGCAAAGGGTATAAATTATGGTTGTTAACATTTGGGGGGACTGATGTTAAAAAAACATTTGGCATATTGCTTTCATTGCATTAATAGGAAAGAAGTAATAAATGAGGAGGACTGGACATACAGATGCCTGAAATTTAGTGAAGGGAGCACAAAAAGGAATGGAGAAAACAGTGAATGAAACATCTTCATATACAGCTAGTAATTGAAAAAAAAAAAAAAAAGACAAAAATTTATGAGAAAAAACCCCACAAACTGCGGTCAAGAAGAGACAAAAGACAAAACAAGGTGCTACTATTAGAGGTATATTATAAGAGATTTTTTTCTGTAACTCAAGGAAGTTTAAAAGCTAGCAGAATGGAAGCATTTCAGAAAGATGAGCTTGGGAGTATTGTCAGAAGTGTGATTAAGAGCTTCATGTCCATATAGTCGCCTGCATGTTCTACATAATAGGGTTCAACATCAGTCAGGGTTCAGTCAGTCTTCCATAAATGCATTCAAATTACTGAGTTATCTACATATTTTCTTAAGCTATTTAGTAAGTGCACTTCTGATGCAAAAAAGCTCAGTACAAAAGGGAAAGTTTTAGCCTTATAGCTTTGGATGAACAGCCAAGAGTAAGCTATCAAATATATGGAAAATTTCTTATTTTAGATGACATTAAAAACTTTCAAACACTTGAAGGCTTAGTCTATGCTTCATTTCTCTATGATTAATACTATAATCACAAATATAGTTCGTAATATAACAAGTTTCAAAAAGATTTTACCTTATTTATAGAACATTAAACCTGCAACTACTCAGCAACCACTGCAAAGAAAATGTCTGTACAGTGGGTCCAATATTTCCTGGCTTTCCCTTATTCAGTAGTTTTTAAGGAAAGGGGTAATCCTTAAATAAATATGAACGCACTTAAAACGTTTAGTGACAAGGCATAACATTTAGATAAACTTCAGATATGTGGTAAATAGATCTTTGTTAAGGAACAACCACGCCTGCAAATATGGTGGTGGTCTTCATGGAAAAAACTTAAATTAATCAAGAATGGGGAATTCAGCTTCTAAATGGAGTGCCAGAAATAACAGATGCGTTAAAATATATAAACAAAACCAATTTTAGTTTATTTCTCAAAGAAGTATAAAGGAGGTAACATGACGTGATTAAAATATAACAGAGTTAAGGTTAGGTGGAAATTTGTTTGAAAATACATTGCAGTTTAGCTGTTTGTGTAACTGACTATATGTGGATTTAAACATTTATTGTGGAACACAATTCTTAACTAAAACTTGTGCTCCCTTGATATACAGCCAAACAATATTTAAAATGAGAACTGAAAAACCCATGCCTTGTTAAGTTGTGAGTGAAAAAAAAAAAAAAAAAAGACAAAATACCGTTAAGACAACAGATCAGGGGATGGCACTCTGGCCTTACAATGGAGGAAGTCACTACTGTACTAGAAAGAAATCAAATAAGAAAAGACAGTATTTTCCTCAGAAGACTCTCACTATTTTATAAAAGAAAGTTGAAATGAGCATTGTGCATAGCATTAAGAGGTCCATCTGGGAAAAGAGA
Organism: Athene cunicularia; assembly: GCF_003259725.1. Classification (NCBI taxonomy): domain Eukaryota; kingdom Metazoa; phylum Chordata; class Aves; order Strigiformes; family Strigidae; genus Athene; species Athene cunicularia. The sequence continues at coordinate 18,159,771 of NW_020799100.1, read as the reverse complement.
TCCCATTTAGCACAAGCAGAGAGGCTGAAGAAAAAAGAAAGAGGAGATTGGGTGTGAAATCCAACCCCCTTTGAAGTCAATGGGAATTTTGCCATCGATTTCACTGGGTCAGGATTTCATGCAAGGTGGATGCAGACTGTGCTTTGTGATATCCATATTGAATTGAGGTTTCTGATTTCAAAAGCTGTATTGAAGTCACCTCCACATAAAACTAATGCAGCAGAGTTCAGAATAAAGTGCATTATTTTTTTAATGAGGGGAAAATGAAATAATTACAGTTAAAACCTTACTGTGAATATAACTAAACATGGACAGAAGGAAAGAATATGCATTTCAGCATTTAATTCCTGTATCTACTTTGATTTTTCTCTGTTAATTTTCTGCCCTGAACCCTCTGATGCCTCCCTGTTTCACTCCTTATACTCAGTTCAATGCTTAACTGCAAATTCCAGTGGGCAAAGTAAGCTGACAAAAGCATACTCTCATTTTTGTATAATCTACCCACTTAAACTGCACTGTTCAAGTTTTGGGCAAAGTCTGTTATACACAGTTTTTTATATAGATTTTTATATACATTTTTTATTAAGAAAAAAAAAAACAGTCTCAGATGCTTGTTTTGTTGGTTAATAAAACAAATTCAGACATACAAGGAACAAATAAAATGTGAGGTGACATTTGATGTAAACAAATAGCATTTAAGTATTATTTTCTGCTATTGTGAACAAGCAATAATAAAGATAGGTTATAAATAATACCATAAACAATACTTCTTACAAAGAGGAAAACCAGATCCCTGATGGAATCTTTTGCATGAAGTGTATTCAAAAGTTACAATAAACCTCATGCTTTTAGGTAGGTTATCTTTACTGGTGTGGAGATACATATTCCTTGTCCAAAATTGCACGTACTGTGACAGTCAGTAACTTTCATAGAAACAATATTGAATTAAAACTGAGAACAAAAGAAAGAAAAGTAAAATTTTGTATGCTACACAGAAGTTTGCCTTCTTTCTAATTAAATTTACTTCTGGAACCTAATGTTAAAGATGAGTGTTCATTCCACCCATGTATTTAATGGAATTAGTGGTGCAATTTAATCAGATGCTGGAGATTTAAGGTGGAAATAATGAATATCAGGTTGGGAAAATATTCAAATATTCTTTACTTGCTTCTTTCCTATGGTTTGTTAAATGTGTTTTTAATGCAAATATATGAGTGTACTTCCATTTCTCTGCTGTCCTTCATGAAGACAATCCCGTAAGGGAGAAATGCTGGCCTCTCCTGTTTCTTCCCTGCTGTGCCAAGCCAACAATTAAGTTGTAACTATCACACTATGAATGATGCCTACCTAAAGCTGGCAGATCTGTGTCTAACATAATTTGGTTTTAAGTTTAAAATATTCCTCCTTACAGAATGCAGCAGTTCAGGAAAATATTGTTGTATACATAGCTGAAAAAATAAGAGTTGAATATTTATGAGGCTCTGTAGAACCATTCCTTCTGAACAACTTCTTGTCTGCAGAGGGAGACTAGATTTCTGAGTTGAAGACGGCATCCTTTGGCTTTTAATGTCAACAGTGTCAAACATCTTATTAAGTGTTAATTACTAATAACTATAAGGATCAGACCTAGCAGTCCCTTTCTCTCATGTAAGTATTTTCTCTTAAAAATTGAAGTGATAACAAAACTTACTAGCTACTGAACTTTTAACTGAAGGGTGATAAAAATGTCTTAAGTTTCATTTTTGCCTTCTGGATGGATCCAGTTAGAGTATTATTATTCACTGCTAAAATAAAAGGATGAACAACAGTTAGAAAATAAAACATAGAGAATTCTTTGACCAGGTTTCCAAGTTATTGCAATCCCTCACTGCCAAGCCAGGTCTCCATTTTCCTTAAATAGAGACTTAAGGCAAACTCTTTTCAAAGGAACGTAATTAATCAGTAGCATAACAACAAACCCGCACATACCACTGTGTGCCTTATATTATACACAAATCATTCTGGGAAAAAAAAAAAAAAAGTTCCAAGAATAAGGTATTTAAAAATGCATTTAAACTCCAAACTCTTACCTGATTACATAACTGTTCAGCTACAGTTGTCTATATATTTCTGTATCTACGGCCCCTGAAGACTCATATTGTCAGTTGTCATTTAAAATCCAAATCCTGAAACATGGTAACATGCTTTGATTTCTGAATATCAAAGATTACATCTCACTGAAAATAAAGGGAAATCAGGCTGGTTTTTAATTTAGGAGATTGAAAGATTTGACAAAATTTCCCTGGTTTTTGATGAATCTATAAGATCTTGCCTCGATGAAGAAGAAATAAGTCTCTTTGAACATCAAATGTATTAACTGTAAAGAAAAAAGGCACATGATAGTGTATAAATGAACTGTTATATGCAATGAAATAAAACTAATTACTAACACAATGTCCTGGAATAGTTAAACACTACTTTCTGTTTCTTTTACTAGATGAGAATTTTTCTGTATTAAATATAGTTCATTTCTTCTGATAAAAAAGTGAATGTTATAAAGGTTATCTTATTTTCTTTTCAAAGCAGTTTTCTTTCAAATATCCTTGTGAAAAAGACGGCTCTCTTTAAATGTTTCCAGAGGCATTTGTCACTCGTTCAGCCTTTAACCATGTTGAGCTTAATGCTGAGAATCACAGTATTCATATATATATATATATATATATATGTTCTAAAATATTTTTCAGAGAGGCTTTTACGACCAGAAACATGTATAATAGGTCATTGTCTTCAATCTATTAATTTTTGGGTTCAGCATATTATTATGATTTAAATGAGTAAATTCTTTTTAAACACTTGTTTGCATCAGTTCAACAAAAAAGTAGTAACTTTTGATCATGTGCTTTGAGTTTTTTCTCAAAACTTCTGTATTTAGAATATATTATAATATATATCAGGTTCTCAACCTTTGTCCACTGAGACAGCTTTGTTTTGGAAGGATAATTATACACACGTAGTAAGTGTAGTTATGTATCAATACGGAGATCTACAGTCAGACCTGATGGTCATACCCTTGTCTTGTTCAGATCATAGGAGTCACTATTCTTCAGAGGCATCTTCTGATGTTTCTTATACTATATAATTATAATATATTGTATATTAATCTATCTTGAATTGTTTCTAAAGGCTGACTAAAGTAGGCTTTCTAAAGTGGGAATGGAAAGAAGAAGAAATGGTGGTGCTATATTCAGGACCTCTAATGAGCAATTTAGCTCCTACTGTCTTAAGGGGATGGGCCTGCACATAAGTCTTCATGCACATTCTTACTTTCACCAGAGCTGCAGGACTCAAGCTAAATGGTTGCTGGGAAATCAAGCTAAACTTTGTTGGCATTCTGAGCTCCAGAATTACTTTAAGCATCAGTTTAAATACACAATAAAGTTTATTTATTGACTGAGTAACTGTTATCTACAAATATACTAGTGATAGCAACCACTGGGGGAAAAAAAAAAAAAAAAGCTGTTAAAGTTCCTGATAGCGTTTGTCACACCAGCATTAAAGCGATGAAATTTAGGCTACAAACAAGAAACTGGTTTATAACTCCCAGAAGTATGAGATTCTGAAGCAGGCTTCTCATGGGGTAATGGGAGAGTGAGAGGAGGGAAACACAATAAAACAAAGCATATACTAATTTTAAAATGAAGTTTTATAAATTTAAAGAACCGGCCTCAGCAGAAGGCAGCCTTTCTAAACCTGTATTCCCAATAAGATTAAGAGAATTGTTGTAATCACTTTGAGCCTACTGAGATGCTGTCCAGTGAGACTTTAAAGGGATGTGCACTCTTCAGAAATGATTGTTGGGAGGACTCTGCAAATGAGGTCGGGTTTGTCTATATATGAGTTAACAAGAAAACTTGGCAGTTTGGTTGAAAATTAAACAACCCCCAGGTTGTGCTGCAAATTCAATGAAAACCACAAGAACGCTCTGTCTCCACAGTAAAAGGCTATAAGCATACAGACTGCAAAGAAAAATGAGTATCATGAAGGTAATCCCTGTACCAATTCATCAGGTGGTTTGGTTGCTTGCTTTATTTTATATTTTGTACTGCTCTAGCTCTAAGCCTTAAGCCTTTCTATAAACACTGCTCCTCTTAAAGAGCAAGGTGTGAATGATGTAACATTTGTGCTTTAACAGCACTGCTGTGGTTTTAACCATTCCAGAGCCTTTTGTATAATATTCGACTACTGATGCAGTCTGTTCACTCTGCCTCAGATATGTCAAAAATATTATTTTCTAGTGAAATTAAACTGACTTCTGTTACTACAGTGAAAGTCTAAGACAAATAAAAAGACTGAACACATATGAAAGGACAATAATGGAGAAATTAATGTAATCACAAAGTAATTAATTATTCACTGGAAAAAACTATGAATTCCCTCATTACAAAACAATGAAGGTCATGGTTAATTGTCACATGTTATCATTTGTTTTAATTTTAATGTAAGAGAAAAAAAAATCCTTAAAAAATAAAAGCGTGGCCGGTGTTTTTCATGTAGAAGAACAGCAAGTCATGGGCTTTACAGCACAAAGAAAACATGCACACTGATTACACACAGACCAGGATGGCTGTGCAGTATTGTCCTCTTCACCACGTATCTGACACTGGCTCCTTGGGATCAAAGCAGATCCTGAACACCATGGGGTTCGACATCAGACAGGCCTGTTCAGCTTGCAAGGATAGCTGTTTTATGCAGCAGGTTACCATGGCAACTTGCCCCAATTTACATAGTGAATAGCTGCATAAGTTAATGTGACTCAATATAAGCATTCACTCCCAGTCGAAGATTTCAGCTTGTTAGCGTAAAACAGACAGAACTCTTATGTAGAAGTCAGAAGCAGAAATGCCTAGGCATAGACATTTAAATGACTCAAGTCCATCTTCCTTACACAAGGGTTCTCTCTGCAGTTTATACCTTACATATATTCCCTGCTCACAATAGTCAGTTACTCACTTGAAACCTGGCATGCACAAAAGGAATAACACTTTTTAAAGTGAATTTAACCCACATAATTAAATACAAACTTAACCAATATCTTCCTCTCATGCTGTATTCAAAAACAAAACCAAAAAAACCCCCCAACCCCACAAAAGAACACCCCCCCCCAAAAAAAAAACCCAAACAAACAACAAACCAACAACCAACCAAAAAACCAAACCCCAAACTCCAATGCATGGAGTTTGAGACCAAAATTCATTTTTTTGTGCAGGAGCCTTGTGTCTGCTTCTGTCTTTAATTACTTAATTCAGCCTGAAAATGCAACTTCAGAGTCTTCTAAGATTGTTTTAAACATTTTGCTGGGCTATGGGCAAGACACTGAAACTCAACAATGGCCCCTTTTTTATTAGCATTGTGCCTAGTCTTAATCAAGAGTTACTACTAAAATGCATTAATCCCACCTACATACTTTTGTAATCTTATATCCACCTACACACATTTCTAAAAGCAAATTTCAGTGTATGAAGGAGCTGCTGAAATAGGGCTAATCAGTTTTGCAAATACACAATAAAGAATCAAAGATTAGATGGAAATTCTTCATAACAAAATCTGGGCATTTTTTTTTAGATTGAGACCAAAATATGAGTCAGTCATGATATTGTTGAAGGCAAATATCATACTGGGATCTACACACAGGAGTTAATACTTGCAAGATACATGAAACGATCCCTATTTACAGAGCATGGGTAGAATTTCTGTTAAAACAGGAGTTTCAGACACTGTGTTCCAAAAGATGCATGGAGGACAGCAGATGAGAGGTCAAGAGAAATATGTACTAGAAAAGACAAGAGAGTTAGGCAATATTCATCTGAAAGGAAAGTGTTCTTCAGGAATTTAAGTGGCCCTTCTAAAGAGGAAGGAAATAATCTGTTTTTCATGTTTGTGGGTTTAAATTACAGTGAGAAAAATTAGGGTTAGACCTGGGAGGGAAGTGGAAACCTTTCTCACAGTAATGATGAAGCCCTAGACTATAGACAACCAGAGCAACTGTAGGGTCTCCACTAGAGGAGATCTGAAGGATAATCTTAGATAAAATTTTACCAAGAACAGCACAGTATAGGCAACAGGATAGTTATGTTTAAATTCTCTCAAGCCTAATACATTGTATTTTGTACACTAGAAATTAATATGGTGCTGATAACAAAAGCAAAGATCTTTCTCCCAATAGGCTTATTTTTACCTTCTTTTTTAATTCAAGTAAGCATTGGAACAGTCATATATAACTTTCACCTTATCCTACCACAGAGATCTTAATATTTCTTAAGTAGGGAGAGGAGAAGCAAGAGTCCAAAGATAAAGTTTGAAAAACTAATTTCCTTGGGATAATTTGTCCCATACAGCATGAAATGAGCATTGACATTTTCTCTTCCACATTATTTTGGATAATATTTACTCAGATTTATATTGAAATATATTCTATTGAGTGTACTAATTTATTGCCATTCAAAGATAGTTTATTGGTCAATCACACAATAGTAAGTGTACTCTTAACCTGACCTCTTTCATTCTTTCATAATAATGATAATTACAGCAATTTAGCCATCTTCTGCTTTTACACTGAGCTTTACAAATATTTTTTTGAGGATCAAGGGAAGCAAGCTTTAAGTCAGTGACAGGATTGTACAGCAGAATGGAAGCTACTGAGCATAAACTGAAGTCAAACATAATACTAAAGTTAAAATGTGTAAATTAGAAGAAAAGTTATAGTTAATTTTTTGCTTCTGAGCTAAAGGAAGGTTCTAACTGGGTAATATTCTTATTGCTCTTCCTGAAGCTCTGCAAATACACTCCAAACAATTACTTTCAAAGGAAATTCTGCTTTACCTGAAATGATTTTTTTCTGTTACTCTAAAATTTCATTCTAAAGTGGTCCTAGATTCCTTGTTGATCAATAGTTGTACTCTGAGTGCATTTATTAAGAGAAGTAACTATGTTCAATATATTTTAAAAGTATGAAATTCTTTTTTCTATAGAGACAAATAATGTTCCTTATCTCTCAGTTCAGAAATATTCAGATAGTGGCCCTGGGACCATATAACTCAGTATGAACAGTTGTTTGAGGGATTCCATAATAGCAGACTGAATTAAAAAAAACCAAAACAAAACAGAAACCGACAAAACACATGATCCAGTTACACAACTGGGAAATACTGCTGATCATCCCTCATCTTCATCAGTGAATTTCACAACATACAATTATTGCAAGATTTAGAATTAGCTGATACCTATCTTTCAGCTAATCATAGTTTTGTCCTTTTGACTTTTTTTTAATATTCATAAGAGTGTCCATGAAATAAATAAAAATACTGAAGTTATTTTAAGAGTAACTTCTACCTGAAGAATTTTAATCTCAGAAAAGACCAAAGGAGAACATTGCTGTTGTCCCTATATTTCAAATTAAAAAAAAAAAAAAAAAAAAAAAAATT
>NW_020799100.1:18124119-18152235 GCF_003259725.1 Athene cunicularia | reverse complement strand
ATATATATATATATAAACAGAGTGGTGAAATTGCTTCCTGAAGTGGAAGAAAAAGAAGCTAAGTTTCTGAAAACTTAGCCAAAGGCTATTTAAATAGGACATACTTGCTTCTTCTAACTCCAGGTAAGCAATTCCTAAACTTTAATTATCTAATTTCCAAGTCTAAGCATTCTAAAATCATCTGGAAAAATAGCAGCTCTCCTTTCATATACAAGGTATTAACAGAATTAGTATTTTGCTTAGACTTTTAAAAATCTATTAATTCCAGTTACTAAATAACATACTTGAATGTGAGTGCACATGAACACACACAAAATACATCTTTTTTCAAAAAAAACCCCCATATTTTAAACAGTCTATGCAAGAGTACACTCTGCTGTTATGCATAAATATATTGTTATTCACACGCATTATTATTTATTTAATATGCGTTATTATAATGCATTAAGTTCTACATTAGACCTCTGGAAAAAGAACATGGTCTTCTCCTTTCAGCTTTCTTTTAATAAATACTTTCTGTATAGCTTGAAGGTGCATGGGCAGGAGGTTATCCAACATCTAGTCTCTTGAAAAATCTGATTCAATAATAACTAACTCAACCACAAACCCTACAGGATACTGAATATATATGCAATATATACTGGAAAGTGTGATACTTAATAGAATTTTGCCCTCTTTTCAGTACTGCTGAAACAAATGTGTCAAGTTTATTGGTGGGTAACACATATGACAGGAAGCTACCTGTCTTTGAGAAGATTTATTGTAAGAATAAAGGATGAAATAACTGTGGCTTACTATAAACTTAATAAGATTCAAATTATTACATGTCTTGGAAAGAAAAAAAGATTTTCAAATTGCATATTTTTTTCCTGTATACAGGTATGATTCCTGGTGTATCAATAGCCCAAGGGCACAACATATTGAATAACTTATTAAAGATTCATGTTACAAGTTTATTTCCTAACAACGCTGTAGGAATGTGTTGTTTTCTATTACAGGAAGCAATGTTTCTCAAAAGTGTTTACAACTCTCAAATTGCAAAATTTAATTTTCAAATCGAATGAAGCATAATGAGCTTCATGAGTCCTCATTCTTCACACCCAGTTTTAGCTACAAATCTAACACAGCAAAACAGATTAGAGCAAGCAAACCAGATGTATTTAGGAATTCTGATGTAGTGAATGAGCATCTTTCTCTTGACCAGTGCCAATTCAAGAGAGTCTTCCAAAGAAGATCAAGCTAACAGCCTATCTATCTTCATCTCTAAGCTGAGAAAAACAGTGAAATTGTATGCTCTTTGCTGAACACGGGTGAGTGAACACTCAGATTAAAATTTTTTTCTATCATCTCATATAAAAGCAACTCATTGTTGAGATGTATACCTACATCTAACCTATGTCTAATACCTATGCAGAACGCTACGATTCTATTATAAAAACGCTGTTCTTGTACAACGGTATCGTGGTGGCAAGGGAAAAATTGAAGGAAAAGTTTAGCAAAATGAGAACCAGAAGCACCAATCAAATAACAGGCAGATGCACTGAAAAATTACAAAATCTGAGCTTTTGAGCTCCATTTCAGAAGAAGTGAGATTGATAGTTTAGATCAATTATACTTCACACATCAAAAACTTCAGCTCTGCTTCTGTGTGAATATCAGTGAATGGAAATTTGAAACCTGATTATTTCTATTGATCCAGTCAAACAGAATCAAAATAAAAGAACCACCACACTTTTCAATGACTACTGTGAAGGCTACAGCTGTTTAAACAAACAAAACCGACAAGCCAACCAAAAACTTGAATATGGTGTAAAAATAGACATAACTGAAAATTTTCTATTTTACACATTTTTCAGTATAAAAGGATTCATAAAATACTATATCACAAATTATTAAATCTATTTTGAATTAGTTTTCCTCACTTTTTGACCAATGTTATCAACAGATATTTACTCGGAAAAAAATCACAGCAACTTAACTCTAAATTACTCAGTCCTCTAAGGTAGTTTTGTCTTGTTGTTCTCCTTAAAAAAAAAACTAAAAGAAATTTAAATCCAAAGTTAAGATTTTATCAGAAAATAAATTAGAATATTTGTTTTTATAGAGAAAATTTGAAATATCTAAGCCCAGGTAGAAATATAAAAGCTAAAACCAAGTGCCCAGATATATCCCTGCTTCCAGGTGGGTTTCAGTCTATTGTGCACCTTTCTGAAGAGTGGCAAAATCTTAATAATCCCTGCTGATCAAGGAAGGTTATTTAGAAGTTGTCAAGGCCTGGAAATCTGTTCCCTGCTCTGCTTAGTCTACAGATCCTTTGTGAGTGCCCAGCTTGCTGTTACGACCCTGTCTCTCTCCTATGCCTGGCATAATCTCCCCAGACAATGCTCGGTGTTTGCCCAGGAAAGGCACCGTCTCTGCTCTCTCCAGACAGTGTCACCTTGCCTGATCACTCCTTAATAAAAGAAATAAGATGCAAATTTAGAACAAAGAACTAAACCAAATGTTGTCTGTCACACTTGACAAATTCACACACATACAAAAACTAGATGAGGTACACGATTTACAGTGGGCTTCAAATCCAATTCCACAGACAAATTGTAATTTTTTTCAAAGTGTTATTAAAAAACAAGATAAATTTGAATAGAACCTCATAAATTTCAATAAGTGTCTTTGCTGTGACATGCCAACGTATAATTGAAGAAAAGCCCGGGAGAGGTAAGAGTTTAGTTTTCCCATGATAGTCATTTCCTTCTGGTTATGCCGTGACAGCTGGAGAGTGAGTCTTAATTTTTTTAGAAGTGAATTTAATTGCTTTAGAGAGTCAGTTTAGCATATCACTTCAGAAATGCCCCAAAGCTACAAGTAAACCCATTGTTAGCCAAATAGCTTCTTATTTGTAAGACTCTTAGTTTAGGGCTGTAGTTACCAAATTATGTTTTCAATATCTTACCGAGTATTCCACAGGTGGCCTCCAAATCTTATCCCTGTTGGAACATTTTCAATTAAAAGTTTTATGATAAGGATCCATGATAGTCTGAGAAGTGTTGATGGTAGATAATGGGCTATAATCCAATGAATTTGGGAATCAGTGGCTTAAAGGTTATCCTGGCAACAAGAATAATCCACTGAGACTGAGCAGTTCTAAGGAAATAATTGTTTAAAATATTATAATAATTTTTAAAGAAATGGTAAAATTCCTTTTCTGAAAAAGATAATGATTCTCAGCTTGGAAGTACCTTATCTGAAATGAAACAAATACAGTTTATAATTAACAGTGATTTACGTCTGCTGAGAATACAAAAAAAATGCTGTTTTAATTGCAGAAAGTTTTCTAATCACCCAAATATAATGGCTATACGTTTCCTGCTATATGCTGTTCTTGGATAAATGTGTGATAGATACTTTATATCAGCAGATAAGGTATCCCTATAGCTTTGTCTTCTGGAGGCATTGATTTCCAAACACACACAAAAAAATTATTTATTATATATTTAAGAAAAATAAGGTAAGGCTACATATAGTAATGATGTAAGATATAGTAATTATGCTGTACTTTTTCCCTAAAGTACAAAATTTTCTGGACATGGAATAAAAAAAAAAAAAAAGACAATTTAATCATCATTTTGTATTTCATGTACATCTTAAATCTTGATAACTGCTTTCCACTATTTTTATAAAACTGATATTTATTTTTATATTTTTGTTTGCTTTTATACAAAGTGGTAGGAGAGAGATTAATTTATTAGTCATAGAGTTAAAAAATAAGATACATATGTACATGTTCAATATATCCATCTAGATGTTCTGTTTATAAAAATGTGACTCAGTTATTATTCAATGACAGCTTGTCTTCTGATTGAATATATGCTGAGATCTTACAGCTAATTCTTGTAGTAACCAGTACTGCTGTCATTTTATTTCAGCCTATTTTACAGGCTGAATTTATTAATAATTATTTTATTCCTCTTTTCAGAAAGAGAACAGAAAGGAACCTCAAATGGGGAGGATAAGCTCAATTTAGTGACACTATACACAGAAAGTACACCACTGTGTTCCAGGGAAACAAGAAAATCAAAGGCTAAAAGGACAACTACTAAACTAATACATACAAGACACTGCTAGAATGCGCTTGTATTTCTGAAAAGATGCAGTTCATAGATCTGGAATGAGAGTTTATCCAAAGAAATTAACAGAGTAGACCAACATCCAAACACTAAAGTATCTCATCATATATGAGGGTAGCTCTATAAAAGGATAAACTAAATAAAGAAATCAGAATAGTTTTAATAAAGAAAAATGAAACAATGTATCGCAGAGCAACAGGTATAGTTTTGAAGACATTTCTCCAGCTGCTGGAAATGTTTCTAACCGGTGGGATTTGAGCCGATACGGTTTCCACCTAGTAAAAATTCTGCTCAAGGACTGTACAAATCTGTTTCTCCATGTTTAAAAATTTCTAGGTGATTCTTTGTGAATAGCGAATGAAATAATTGGACATCATTAGAAGTACACTTGTTCATGAATTTTAAATCATTTTAGTTCATACATATGCTAGGGACCTGTGCTCACAACAAGAGAACACAAAGACCAGAACACCTGCATTTAAGTTACATTATAAGCAACAGTTCTGGAATATGGTGTCCTACCCTCTTCTTGCACATGCCATGGTGAAGTAACAAAACTTTAATGGCACCAGGGACATTAAAGGACACATATTGCAACAATTGGCAGCAATACTGAAAACAATTTTTGAATAAGGACTTACTCAACTCACCTGCAGCAAATCTATCAACATTATGATCCCAGTTTTCCCGGTCACCGTACTGATGTGCTAACAGTGACAAGAAGTTACTCATTATCAGTCTTATAATTTCTCCTCCTTTCTGACCTTTAGAATTTAGAAAAATTTTTCCATGTGTAACAGTTATATGATCACCAATAGCAACCAAAAATACAGTGATGCTCTTGCAGTATTTTGCTAAGTTTATAGACTGTGATGGCCTAAATTTCAACAGATAGTCTTCTTACCTCCAAATAAAATATGCTTAAAGGACATATGAACAATTCTGCTGAGGTATGCAGAGTGATATTTAGGCCCATTTATTAATTTGTATTTTGCATGAGGGAATTTAGTACCTAGCTGTGAAGTATAACTGCATTGAAATGTTACATTTGCTAGATGCAGGCAGTCTCTTTACAGCTATTTATAGAGAACATAATTCTAATAATCTCATTTGCCTTTAATTCAGTATGGAGTATCCTTATGTCTTTTATACAGGAGAAGGTCATTCAGACTCAAATTTTTTGTATAGATTTTTCTCTGTTTCTGTGTTCTGAGTAAGCTGGCCACATACTTGCAAATTGATAGGACTCAGTGTGCAAATACTGTTTGCTGTGATCACCAGAATTCAGTAAAAAGAGCTACCAAAATCTTAAATGTAGGAACTCAAGGTCACATTTTAACAGTTAAGTCAACGGAAAACACATGATAAATGCAGCATGCAATGAAAATTCATACAATGATACTTTCATTTTCTTACAGGCATGAAGGGCTTTCTGCACTACATTTAACTGCCATTCTACAAAATTTCAAGTGCTGCAAGCAGATTAGTGATCACAATTGCTTCAAATACTTTTCCATCTACTGTATAGGATTATGGAACTCCCTTTTTCCTACAAGCACAAGAAAAGAAAAATTACTATTTCACCTCACAGAAACAGTCTAAAGTTACTCTCCAAATATAACAGAGAAATGACAAAACCATCTTACAGGACAGCTGATGCATACTTTATTTCTAGCAGTAGCTTTGTTCCTTTGTACATTTTAGCACATGGCTGGTCTCAAATTCTTGGCAGCTAAGAGAACTGAGGATAGTTTCAATCACTAAGTAGGAATTAAAGAATAAAAGTCTACTAATTCATAAAGATACACTCAGTGTGAACTCCAGACAAAATCAGCTCACCTTGCATGTCTTCTCTTTGCTAAGCCTACTCCAGTGTTTGTTATGGCCAATTCATTTCAGTCTCTCTTCAGAGGTCTTTCCATAATCATAACTGTTTCTGCCTCCATGTCTGGACTCTGTCTGATAAACAGATTGTATTCACCCTTATTTCATCTATCTCTTTCACGATATGTGTTAACAGCTCAGCACTAAAACTATTTCTAGCCATGAACGAGTATGAGCCACCATCATTTGTCATGCTTTATTGGGACTTCAATAGTTGACATTAAAAGAAAAAAAATCCCAAAGCCCAGACAATCTGAGTTGAATTCATAATCTACTTAAGCATGTGCTTCTGAGAATCCTGCCAATAGTTTAAAAAGAGTATAGCAACAGTTACCATATCGTCTAACATGCTTCAGACAGAACAAACCCATCAAATCTAAATGGATGACCTAACACGAAGTGAAATAAAAGAGGCATCAGTGCTTGTTCAAAGATGATTTACACATTTGCCATCTATTCTGAGATACATCTTCATCAACACCAGTTTCTCACTTAATGTGCTAAATTGCAAATACCACGTTTTCAGTCACTGAATTTTTATTCTTTTTTAAAGGGATTTAATTTTGGCACAGATAAGTTTTCATGGTTCAAGCCAGCCATCTACAGTATTCTATTAATATAGAATAGAATAGACTATTACAGTTAGAAGGGACCTACAATGATCATTTAGTCCAGATGGATGCATGATTATGAATTGTAATCCATAAGGCATCCAGTAACGCCACAACTGCTGTTCAAAAAGGTGGTTAATTTCTTAGCATGTGTGAATTTATTACACCAGACATGTATCAGACACCAAATAACAACATGCAAAATTAACAGTTCGCAATACCAGATTAATCTGCCATCTAGAATTTAGAAGCTTCTTTGCCAAAATCACTACATTTATATTTTGTCATTTTTGAGAATTTGATAAGAGAAAGTGTGGTCCTGTGTAATCCATAGTTAAAGTGTCTTTTGAGGGTGGCATGTCATGCCCTGCCCAGATTGCACCAAGCTCTTTACTGCCTCATTGCTCCAGATGTGGAAGGCAGCTGCATCTTAATAGGAGTAGCATATAATTGGCATCGCAATTGAAGAGGTCAGAGAACATCGGCATTAATTTGGTCTCAGTTTAGATTGCAGCACATGAATTAAAATAATGGATAAAACCTTCTTTACCAGAACAAATTGGTTGGTCACTCCTGAAAATGTTAAGCATGAGTTTGCATGACAAATATTGAAGAAGAGTTTTCCTGTGAAAGGACGTGATCTTGAGCATCACTTAGAAAGGTTTTTGAACAAATTGTATCCACAATGTCTTTGATTTCATTTTAACCCTGTTTTTATTGATCTGTGCAACTGCTATTTCAGAGCAATGTTAAAAAGCACATGGGCTGAACAACAGAAGCTCTCTACAGGCTTTCTATTTAAAAACTCATAGAAGCCTTACAAAAACAGTTGCCAAGTTCAGCATAGAGGGGTCATATCTTTGTCCTTATATACATTGCCACACAACCACTTGGGACAAATAGAAGGTGATACAGGAAACAGATATAAATAAACACTTCCACACTTTTGTCATTCCATTCAGCTCTATACAATAAATACGACAATGGTTTGGGAGGAGTGTCCAGATGTTGGATGACAAAGTAGGCTCCAGTGAAATATTACACCAGCATAATTTAGAGCTCTTATGGTTATTTTCAGTGGAAATTAAGAACTAATTTAATATCTGGACCTTAAATACAAAGTTGTTGATGATACTTCCAAATTTTAATGCATGTTTATAGAAATTTCAACTTACTAATTATATAGGGATTTGAATGGCACCTTCAAGCTGTACTTTAAATGCTATTAAACCACAGTGCAAAGCTATGCTTATATGTAAGGACCAAATATATATATAGTAGGTATCTGGATTCTTTCTTCACTTTTGGATTTCCAAATAAGTTGTAAGTGTTGGGCATCTATGAAGAAAAATAAAATCTACTGCACAGTTTTGGAACAAGCACTAACTCTGTGTCCTGTCATTTCATAACTAAGGATTATTTTTTACATCCAGAATAGTCCTGGGAAGTCCCATGTTTTCCTCATTACTGGCTGTAATTTGGACACATTAAGGGATTCTATTTAGTGAAAACTATTGGGATAAATCATAGAATGGTTTGGGTTGGACAGGACCTTTAAAGATCATCTAGACCAATCCCCCTGCAATGAGCAGGTACGTCTTCAACTAGATCAGGTTGCTCAAATCTGTCAGATCAGCTGCAAAATTATATCAGCATATCATTAAAACATAATCTTTATGTTTTACTGGAAATCTTGAACTAATTTAATAAATTTAAATTAGGTCTGGGATTATGGACCTGGTCAAGGACTGGTACTTTGAATCCCATTCACAAAGCTAACTCTGAGATCTCATCATCACAAAACTCATCAGTTTTAAGGAAAGCTTTCAAAAATTGAATTACATACATATATCTCTATATCTATTTAGATGTCTTATATATAAAGAAATACCAGAATTATCTGGGAATAAAATATGTATTCTTCAGTGATGAGTTCTTTTCATCCTTAGGGAAAAGGACTTCAGTGAGCCTTTACTGGGAGGCCTCACAGCTGAAAGATGTGAGATAGATAGATTATGAATCACAGCTGGAGTAAAAGTGTGAGCACATGGACACATTATCACAAATTTAGCTAAGGCAGCCACTTGCTTCCTCATGATAAATCTAAAGTAGCAAGACTTCACAAGTGGTTACTATGCCAAAGTAAGGTTTTCCAGGTGGATATGATCAGAACCAAATAAAATCTCTCACAGCTTCATCCAGTGCAGAGCCTGGGCTGGAAAGTAGATATGGAATTGTACCACCGCAACTTAAACCCCAGAGAAAGCTGCATCTGATGGACTCCAAAGGCTTTGAAATGACACAGAAGAGAGTGCAATAGCATTCACTCAACCTCAAAGATATTTTTACTTCATGTAAACTATGCCATTCTCAATATTTTTTTTATTTATTTATTTGTTAACTCTGCCCAAAGCTGTCTATGATTGAACACATGAGGCCCCCTAGGCAAAGACATCACTTTACAGTTACAGAGTTACTTATCAAAATTGCCAGCATTAAGGTTCTGTCCATATTATAACAATTTTCTTGAGGAAAACAGTATATCTGAATATTCAGCTGACTTTATTAAATCAGTTCTCCTAGGTCATGCTCACATCTTTTGAGGTGTTTGATTTTCATGAACATTTGAGTGACTAACTTATTGGCATGCACATTGGTGCAAAGTTAATTTCAAAGTACTATGCACCAGTATTTGCAAAAGGAAAGTAAAATCCACACATGAAAGTATTTGTGCTGGAAGGGCTTACTGCTGTGGGATGCATCTGATTTACCACAAAATCCCAACCTCCAGCAGTCAATTCCTACTGAACTGCTTGTGATCTCTGGAGTTTAAAATTATTTCAAAAATTTAATTTTTTAAAAATTATTAATGTTTTTTAAAAAATCTGCTCATAAACAGCAATCAGAAAAAAAAAAGACTTAAGATTTTATAGTGCACATATTAACTACTTAAGCCCATTAAACATAATTTCAGTAGATACAGTTTTCATGGAGAATCATATCTGTAGAAGCCTATTGGACAGGGTTTTTTTCCTGTTTACTTTTTGCATGGGAACAATATAAATCCAGTGCTAGTTCCAATGCCAGCTTTGCATGCACTTTATCCTTCCTTTCCCTCCATATCAGCTGCCTTAAGACCAGATTAATTTTTCCCCTCCAGAAGAGTGAAATAACAGGTGATAGCTACAGAAAATACAGCTTTATTCGATTTATTGAGTGAATCATTGCTTCCTTGGTTCATTAAGCTTCTCAATAAGAAATTTCTAATTCATATACATTTTTCTCCATTTTCAAGTACACATTCCAGTTGTGTTTCTCATCTACTTTCAATATAAAAGATGAATTAAAGCATTAATCTATGCAATCATGTTCTAAGGGAAGTAATGATAGTTTCATAAAAAAATCACTGTATAATGCTGTAGTCACATTTTGAAGAATCTCTCATAAAATCACATTGAGCTGAGGAAGAAATAGAGCCTCAATAATTGGCCTTATAGAACTTTGCTACTATTTTCTGAGTTGAAGTTGCTAAACTACATTGAAAATAGATCCTTGCTTATATTTCTACTTCAGAAATATATTTTGATTCTACCAGCTATGGACATTGTCAGGAAAGATGTAAAGTAAAATAAATTAAAAAAAAAAGAAGGAGTTAGAGGGCTCAAAACAAAGTTTTAGCCAGCCTTCATATTCCTACATGAAGATGCTTCTACTTTGCTTATCACTTCAGGATTTATAGGAAAGGAAGAAAACAATGTAATAAGTTCTGCTTCATCCTGGTTTTATGGTCAGTGGGAAAGCTGAGTTTATATTCCATTTTTTAAAAGATAATAAAATAGTCACGTAACAAATGAACTTGAGTGCGTTGCTTGGAATGGAATCATCACACCAAATATTAAAGATATGAACATTCATTGCTCATAAAGGAGAGCATGTTGCTATTACTTTTACTACTGAAAATGAAAGACTGAAAAAGTTGACAAAAGAATTAGGCTCTTCTCTCTTAAAAATCTGCATGGAAAGAGTGGTAGGGAGATCCCTGTATTTGTCTCCTCCTGAATCAAGGAGGCATATAAAATAAGAGAATCTGAAAGTAACCTGGACAGCTCGTTAGAAGAATGCCTCCAGCACTCCTGTGCTGCTCTGCCTCTGTAAAATCTTGCACTCATGCACAGCAAGTGCCTCAGAAAGCAGCATGTCAGTGGGATTATTGGGTAGGCAGAAACCTCGCCTGGGGAGAATTGTACCCTTTTTTATTCTTTTTAGAATGTGATGTGCAGGGCTCACAAAAAATAGACCTGAAGAAAGGAGAGACGCTAACCTGCAAAAAATGTGAAAGAAAATAAAAGGTGCGCTGGGAGCCAGCACAAAACACAGAATGAGCGGAAGATTTCTTATTCATATACACGAACATGGCTACATTTCACTTCCTTCACACACAACTATTCCATTTCTCTCTGTACTTCTACTTAACAGGCAGACAGTCTCCTGGGAATCCTCCCTCCAGAAGCTTGTAAGGGACATTATAAGTTTTCTGACCTTTATACTTCTCTGCTTCAGGGTCTCACATCACAATTACCAGATCTTTAGTCAAGAACTGGAGGCTGCCAGTCAGAGCTAGTTAATACCACTCCATCCAGCCAGGTCAACACGGAATACTAACAAATGTTTAATTTGCAGGCCTAACACAGACATCAGGGCAAAGCCAAAGACTGTTTCCAATACAACATGGCATAACATATCAAAATGTTCACCAAAGTTCGAATTTTACATCTGATTTTTGTATTTGAACAGAATTTATTAAGAGTTATCAATTTGTGAAGGTTTAATAAGAACTGGCAATATCTTTCAGGTCAAAATTTAAATGTATTTAGGACAAGGACCAATTTTCATTTTCATCCTTTGCATATACTTAATTTCTTACGATTAAAATCTGACTTGCTTAGTCTATTTGTTTGCCCACATAAATGCATCTACGATAAATCCAGTGTATTACTTAACTTCCAGCTACAGTTAAAGTCGAACAGTTTGTCATTACAGCTGTAGATGGGAAAGGGAGTTGGAGGGAAACAGATAATTAGCCTTTCTCCCCTCCTATTCTGTCCTTCCAATTTACATCTTTTTCTTCCTTGGATCTTCCCTCCTGCATCTTTCCCTGGCAGACAGCCTCACCATGTGAGCTCTCCTGAAACGGCACAGGGAGAAGCTCCAGGACTGAATGTGTTCACATCAGGATCACGTCCTTCCCTTTTCACTGCTACAAGTATTTTTCACAGCTGCTCATAACATTTAAACAGTGTCTCTTGTAAATATAAAAAAATTCCATATATTTGCTTTGAAAAAAACAATCATTTTGGATTAAAAGTAAGGTTTTGTTATTTCAAAATTTGTCTAAATCAAGAAAATCGATTAAGATACATTTACTCCTATCATATGCAAAATTATCTATCTTTTGGGTGATTATTTATCTTCTACCATCGTAAGAAAGATCCATTGACTTTTGCCTCACAGGTTAATTAATTAATTGCTGTTGTGTGTACAATTAGGCATATTTTAGTTGGAGGTAGTAGTTACCTTGCCAGATAGGCATGTGCCAAAAAGTGGAGTTCAATGTCCTCTCTCTATTCTGGTTGTCCATACAGATGCTGAAAGAACTGGAACAAGGAAGCAGCTATCAGGGTACATTTATATTGCATAGGTAAACAAAACTCACCCTTCACACACACACACATTAAAAAAAAAAAAAAAAAAAAAAAAGGGAAAACCAAACTTGCAGGCACCAGAACCTGCAAGTTAGGACTTGAACCTAAAAATTGGGTACAAAGAGTTCATGCTACAGATTTTCCTCACAGTAACTGTAATGTCCAGTGAATTGAGTTTTGATTACTCATGATTCTTCCTGGGAATCTCTGGGTCAGAAGTCGGGAGGAGAACAGAAAATGCTACTAGATTCAGAGATAGTGGACGTTGTATAAAGCTACAGTTGCTATCTATTGACATACTGGTGTTTGGAAGCTTTGCAAAGATTAGGCCATACCTGGCCCTTGAGCCTGTGGCAACATCAATGGATGTTCCGCAAAGATTCCTGCCTTTAGCGTTGTCATCCTTTATCTTAGTAAACATCAAAATCTGAGCACAAAAGACAGAAAATGAGCTATTGATTTTCCAGTATTGTCTTAACCTGCAGCTTAATTGAAGGTCAGTATATGTATTCCTGTCAAAGACAGAGTTCTGCTATTTACTGTGGGTGTCTGACACAAAACCCTCCTCAAGAGGGAGAGCATCTGACTCTTTAGGAGAATGCACAACCCAACACTTTCAAACATTCTCGAAGGAAAATTGAAGCATGGAGAAGACAGACTACAAAGTAATTGGATTAGATGTCAAAAGCTTCACAGAAAAAAAGGGGGAAGAGGAAGAGAGAGAGAGAGACAGAAAGAGAGGGAGAAAAGGGTCAGAAAGAGATGAATGAGAGTTTGTCATTATAACACAACAAATAAATTGTCTCTTTAGAGAAAGTAGATGACTGTCTCTGTGCTGTTCTCTCTCTCACTGAGGGATGTAAAACTGCAAATTCTCCTTTTCCTAACACTGCAGCTTTTGTGAATAAAAGTACCTTGTTTTGTTAGAAGAAAAATGTAGTATGACAGTAAAACAGAAGTTGTCAGATAATAGATAGGTAAGAAAATCCACATCTTTCTCTTATTTTCTGTTACTGCTCTTCCTTTTTTATCCTTCACCATCCTCCTCTCAGGAAGTATCAGATTTTGCCATTTCACATCTGTCATTCAAGAAAGATGTAAAGATTATTTAAAAAAAAAAAAAAAAAAAAAAAAAAAAGACTAGATACTTCTATTTCCAAGACTCTCCAAATCATTTAGGAAGCTTGTACTTTTCCTCTCTCATTAATCTACTTTAAATCTCTTTCTCCTCCAAATTAAATGAATTCATTTTCTCATATTTTCATATTCATTTTCATATGTCAATCAACATCATCATATACTCCTCCTGCTTCTACTCTAATGTCTGAAAACCTGTAGAGAGGAGCAAAGGAAAAAGCTTTATGTTTAGTTTGCTTGACATTGCAGTGAAGCTCCTCAAATGGTGACAATCAACCTAAAATATTTTGGTAAAATCAGAGAGACCTGTAAAAATCCTTCATTCCTGTCAGTATAATACTTTCTGAACGAGCCATAGAACATTGTAGGAGGATTACTTGCATGATCACAAGGACACTGAGCAAAACCAACATTAAGTCGTTCACATTTAATAGAAACGATTTTTGCAGCTGGGAGAGCATAAGGATACCTGATCTTACCAAACTTTTAAACATAGATTACTGTACGAAGCGACTGTATTTAGCTGTTATTTGCTCCAGAATAAATGTATGTAAGAGCATATAAAGCTGATAGCTAGTAACTGTTTATATTTGAGCTTTCAAGCTTTTTGTGTTAGGTTTTAAAAAAAATTAAGTTGAAATAAATGGATAAAAGTAAATCTAATCATAGTCACTGAGTAACACCTCAAAAATCCCAGTGGTCTAAAAGAATTCCCTAGGGAATCTCAGTCCTCAAGTCCTGGAAGGACAAAAGGATTCATAATTTTTAAAAGTACTAAATATCTTCAGCCAGCAATGTTCTATGGCCATACAGACATAAAAGGCAGATGTTTTATTCAGCAAGCAAGAATTTGTTTTTGATATCATGTTTTTATTTAAGTCACACTTTTCATTTGACCTTCAACCATCTTGGACCTTTCCTGGCTCAGCTCTTTGAATGAAGATTGAATGGATAGCGCTGTACATCTTTCGTAATGTGGTTATCATATTGAGTTTGTCAGTGCACATTCTGACACTGAATTCTTGCTATCATTTATGATACCTAGCATATGTTTTTGAATGCTTATTAACCAATAAATCTGTTCCTTATTTTAAAAAATGTATGCACTGGTCTTTCATTAGAAGGGCTCCAAGTAAGTGGATTTGTATCCAAACCAGAGCTAGATCTATGACATGTATCAGGATTCTGGGGTTTCTAGCACATAATCTTGTGCTCAAACTACTGCCATAAAGCATGCACAATGATGTGGAACAGCACAAAAGCTACACTAGCAGGTGTATGAGATTGAAGCATTACTCACAAACAGCAAAACTTATGAGTCAGCTCCGGTGAGCATCCTAAATGAGTGCTAGTAAAACCTTTTGTACAGCAACTTCATGTACACTACCCATCTTCATAACACAAGAAAATATTTTATGACCATTTGAAAGAATTTAAATATCTTAACATTCTGTATCTATAAATGCAAGAGACAATTACCACAAATCACTAAAAGAATACAAGTGATCAGCAAAAAGGTTTCAAGATATTATCTTAAGGGATAGCAAAAAGAATTTCAGCTGTAAGTAAATAACAGAGAACTATAAGGTTCCATTTCCACAGCTCAAACCAGGAGGAACAGTAGGACACAGCTGAGGAAATTTTTCTAAGATATAGACACCTCAAAGAGGTGGCTGAATTACAAACGGAATTATAGGATCATAGAATGATTTGGGTTGGAAGGGATCTTAAAGCCCATCCAGTCCCAACCCCCCTGCCATGGGCAGGGACACCTTCCACCAGCCCAGGTTGCCCCAAGCCCCGTCCAACCTGGCCTTGAACCCTTCCAGGGAGGGGGCAGCCACAGCTTCTCTGGGCAACCTGGGCCAGGGCCTCAGCACCCTCACAGGGAAGAATTTCTTCCTTACAGCTAATCTAAATCTGCCCTCTGTCAGTTTAAAACCATTACCCCATGTCCTATACGTACACCCTCTGATCAAGAGTCCCTCCCCCCTTTCCTGTAGCCTTTCAGTCCTGTGAGGCCGCTCTAAACTCTCCCTGGACCTTTCTCTTCTCCAGCTGAACCCCCCCAGCTCTCTCAGCCTGTCCTCACAGGGGGTGCTCCAGCCCCCTGAGAATCTTTGTGGCTTCCTCTGGACCCGCTCAAGCAGGTCCGTCCATGTCATTCATATGCTGGGGGCCCCAGAGCTGGACACAGCACTGCAGGTGGGGTCTCATGAGAGTAGAGGGGAAGAATCTGCTCCTTCGACCTGCTGGCCACGCTGCTCGTGATGCAGCCCAGGACACAGTTGGTTTTCAGGCTGCAAGCACACTCTGCTGGGTCACCTTCAGTTTTCCATCCACTACCTCTCCTAAATCCTTCTCTGCAGGGCTGGTCTCTATCTACTCCTCACCCGGCCAAGCACCAAGTATTTGTGCTTGGGATTGCCTCAACCCAATACCACCTCAAAATATGGCAAAATGAAATTGTTCTGGGACAGAGTGGTCAGGAAAAGAGAGTCTGCTACATTAGTGAAGATTAGAAATTCTTTACTTGTTCATGCCAGAAAAATAAAAGACTTCAAAAAGGTAGGGTTCCTACAAATTCCTATAAACCAGAATAAGCCTTCTAAGTCACCAGTAGGAAAAGGAGTTCTTCAGTAACTTGGTTTATGTATTTATAATTTTTTTTAGTCTATACCTTCCAATGATCTTTTCTAGTCAATACGCTCTTACATTAGAAATCCACTAAAATGAAAAAATGGGAGCAGTACTTAAAAAACCCCAATTATCAAAGGCTGACAGTGATTTAATGAAACCGAAAATAACCCAAAATTCTTTGTTTCTCACAAAGTTTGGAAAAATTTTATGATCATAAACAGAAGAAAATGTCTTCTACAAAAACCAAACCAAACAAAAAAAAAACCCCAAACCAAAAAACCCCAAACTCTCTTTTGGATACTATTGAAATAATTGCGTTCAAAACAGAAAAGAGAATCTAACTTTCTCCCACCTTTCTCTGAAAGTCTCAAAAACCTTGTTAGCATGAAAAAAAGTGTAATGAATAGAGAGAATGGAAGCATCCTGAAATTCCTAAAGTTTTCTATTTTGCCTCTATGTAAATATATAGCAGGAAAAGAAAGCACCTGCCTCTATTTTCTGGAAGAAAAGAACATTTGAGTGAGGAGCGTATAGATGATGTAAAAACATTACAAATGTTTCAAACTGGTTTTGTGTTTCCTAAATGACTGTCTGTGGTCTGGATTATTCCTGTAGCTATGTGAGCTGTGACTCATACTCCTTGGCAAATCACAGCCAACTTCTTTAGTCAAAGTTAACTAATGCTACAGAAACAAAGCAAACTGAGAACAGAAACCTTCCTAAACACCCGAACACCTTCACAGCTAAAGAAACATGAAGTTCTACATGAGGCTGTAAACTTTTAGCAATTCCTTTCACAGCAGGAATTCAATACACATATAAATAGAATACTTCATCTCATGATATTCTCCTGATGGAATATTCATTCTTCTGGGATTTCTTATTGCTTCTTTTGAAAACACATTTTTTTTCCTCTTGTCCAAATTGTGAATTGTGATTACTACAGACAGCTGTATAAATTGGCATTGCAGTGGAGACTTAGCTGCACATCTTTCTGGCTATATTTATAACCCACCACCACCTGTATATTTCAATCTAATACAAAGTATATAGCACTCCAGTGATATTCTCTTTGGAGACTTCAGTCACATACAAGATTGCCTGTATTTTCTTTCCTGGCTTATAACACTTGACAGTTATTTGTGACAGAAGGATTCACCCATAGTTATGTGTTTTCTGAATTATCATAATTATGAGTGTTTTTCTGTTGTCCAGAGAGCCCTTTTGCTTCCTTTTTTACTACATTATGTAAAGAATGAATGGCCACACCTCATGTACTCTGTCATTGAATTCAGACTAACTAGTTTATATATTTTTAAGAAAGACAGAGAACTGACTTGTAAACTAGACAACAAAGTGGAGAAGTTTAAAATCATAAAAATATATTTATCTTTTCAAGTAAAATACAGCTGAGATACAGAAAGCAAGCTGTTCTCAAGAAGTGGACTTTAACATAAAAACACACACATTTTCATACAAAGGCTCAAACTCAGTTATAAAATGTCAAATACACCAGAACACAATTAGTAACTAGAGAATATGATCTAATGAACCACCAAAGCACTAACTTGATATTTTTTTTTTTTTAGTCCTTCCAAAGTTTAGGAAATCATTCTGTTCCAGTATTATAAAAATTATGCTGATATGCCATACCTTCACAGTGGGAGCCTGTTTTTTTTCTTTTTAATTACTAGGAAGCTGGAAAAGACTTGACTTCCCAAGAGAAAAAGGACTTGAAACTCAGCCAGCCATCTACAAGTGATCCTACAAAGACAGTACAAGCTACATTTCTATACCATGATCAAAAGCCTAAAAGAAATGACTGGGAATGCACTGAATATAGAAGTTCCTATTTTTTCTTGTGGGCACCAATACAAAAATCATAGATGCTGTATCTTGACTCTAAGTACCTGTGGAAAAATTTATAAATTATATAAATTTAAACTAATATTCTAATTTTTTTTCTTTTAATGAATCTTTTTTATTACATTTATACAAGGTAATTTTTACTTTTACACTTTTTTTTTTTTTTTTTTACTTTGAATTATTTTCAGGTTATACTCAGGATTTATTTATTTTCTATTTCATCATTCTTCTTTGACATTCCTACCTCTTAACTGCATAAAACTTTGCATCTACCACATATTCTTAAGTTTAGACTTTTTGCTCAAGCTTTCCAGGGTAGTTTTCTGCATCATTGCCTTCAACATGGGCTTGGTTTTGCCTGGTTGAATTTATTAGGGGTGTTTGATAACCAATTAAGTATAAACACTTAAGAATACTGGATTTGACAAATTTAGGAAGGATTTATCAAGACTTGAGTAGTTGGGTTTGGCTGCACATAACAGTCTGGTCTTTCTTCACAGCTGTACCAATAGGACAGTCAGATGAGCTGATTAGAGGGAAGGGTGAATGTCTGGTACCTCATACTCCCTTTTTAGAATAATTATTAAAAGCACATAGTCACAATATTTAAAACAAATATTGATTCAAAGTAAAAATTAAAAAAAAAATGCTGTCTAGATGAGACAATGAAACACAAATATATGTTTTGCAGTGTTTTATAAAGGTTAAATTTTCTCTTAACTGTAAATAAATTTGAGTGAACTGCTACACAGAATAAAAGTGGTTCATTGCCCCTAACACTAGCAGCACTCAGGGTGGGGGGGGAGAGAGAAGGAAGGATTTTATTTATTTTATCATTATTTATTTATACGGACTAATTCCTTGAAACATTTGTAACAGCAAATATCAAGATTTCTCTCATACAGGGATATACTTAACTCCTGTAGGTTTTGGTGCCTGTTTTCTGGGTTTATGGGATAAAATTTGGCATTAGCAGTTCTAAAAAAAAAAAAAAGAAAAAAAGATCTTTTTACTTCAAGTTAAGAAATCAGACAATAGAGATTTTATCTTAGCTCATACGTGCAAAGCATTGGACTTTTCATCATCTGTAGGTGTTTTGGAGCAGGTTCACCAGTAACACTCTGTACAATCTTCTCAGTATCTCCCACTAAGCCCCCGCAATCTCCTGTTGCACAAACAGAACAGAAAATACTGCTGTGTTAGTTCAGCAGATCGCCTGTGCTTTTTAGCTCTTCCTCAGGGATGTCTGTGTGTTTGGTATTCTTTTTTCTGCTCTGTTCATTAAAGTGTCATGTGAATATCACCTATTTCACTTTATCACTCAAGGGTAGTTTACTATTTCTAAACTAAGATCTTCAGAAAGATTTTGGTATAAAAACCTCCTACAGGTTTTTTAAACAAATGTAAAAAATTATTCTTGGTCTCAAAGCAAGGGTTTGTATTGCCAACAAATACTTTACATTCAAAAAGAATATGAAATGTTGGACGAACGTCAAATTTCAAAGAACTCAGTATAGATAAATTTCTTGGCGTTCAGAAATATATAAATTTTTGGGGACCCAAGGCACTGAACATGAGAAAAATGTTACGTATATTCAGTGTCTCATCTTCATACATTGATTTTTTTCCTCGGCTTTTGTTTTCTCATAAATTGTGTCCTTTCAGAAAAACTTGCTTCATTTCACTGCTGAAGTGGCTTTTTAACTGAAAGGTTTTTTGTGGGTTTTGGTGTTTTTTGGACAAATTTCCCTTGAAACAATTTCGATAATTCTATTATACCAATCAGCCTTGTTATATTTCATACACCACAAACTCTGGAAGAAAAAAACTGTTTGTGAAATGTCTTATCTAGAAGAAACATCAATAAGATGCTCTAGCATATTATACTGTAACACTGGTAAAGCTTTCCTAGAAATATGACATGTGCCAGCTAGTGAGGTGCAATATCAGCAATAACTTCTTAAAAAAAAAAAAAAAAAAAAAAAAAAAAAGAAGAAATAGCCTTGAAATTTCATATATTTCTCACATGATTCCTGGTGAGGAGCATTTTTTGCTGGTATAGATGCTCAATGAAATCAGCCACTTTTCAAGATATTTTAGGTGATTGAAAGATGAAATGTGGGCAGAGAAAAACCCTCAAAAGTCCACTGACCATTGCATTATCATTTTTTCCTCAAAGCTTCAGAGATGCCAGAAGGAATTTACACACATCAAATGTAGTTCAGTCTTGTGATGCCAACTGTACAATGTGCAAAATCATAGGGGGTCCTACTACATAGCTAATTTATATTTACACTTTTATTCTGTTAACAATTTCTGGAGAGTTTAAAACAAATCAATCTCATAACCTGGACAGAAAAATAAAATAAAACTAGCTGTGAGAGCTCATTTCTCCATATTGGAGAAGAAATTTCAGGAAGCAAGTACAGATTAGCTAATAACTATACAAATGAATTATTGCAGTGACAACTACTTATAGGATATATTTCACTGACTGCTGCCTCAAAAATTTTAAAATATTAAAATGAATTTTATCAAGAGCTTTTTTCCAAACCAACAGTATATCGAGCTACAGTTTTAGGGGCTTATGGATTTGAGGATTTTTTTTTTGGTGTATGACCTAGTATATATTAAATAAAGAATGCTTTTGTCATTGTAAATTGAAACAGTGAAATTAAAGAGACATATGTGTACCAACAGAACTCTTAGAAAAAGATCTTGATTAAATATTTAGCTAAATGTTATGTACATCAATCACATAAATGCCTTTTCCAAGTATTATACGTACATTTGTGCAATTCAAAAAAATTTCTATAGATGTTAACCTTTTCTTCTTGTCTTTACTGTATCTTAAGGTTCTTGTTCCCTAGTACCTTTATATCAGCATGGAGATGAAAATTATGGTTATGTTTTATGTTTTTATTAAAGTTGTAACATTTAAAATATATCTCCATAGCTAACTTACACAGGGACTCCTCACAAGTGAACACATCAGTTAAAAATCCTAGTTAGTTTTTAAATGGTCAGTTCTTTTCTGTACATTATATTAATTTCTCCAAAGTTTATTATTTAATTACAAGTGGTTTCAGTCCTCTGTATTCAGTCTTAAATAAAAAAATAAGAAGCCAAAACATTATACTTTGAGCTAATGTAATACCAGAAGTAGACGCTTTTGTTCCCTCAGCCTGTATTGTATCTTGATAGCTGATTTTCTCATTTTGCTGTAGAGGCATTACAAAGTGATCATCATCAACACTCACTTTCTGCCTGGGGTTTGATTTTTTATTAATAAAGCATAAACAGAGTAAGTTCCAGCCTGTTGAAATTTGGCTTTTCAGGCAGTGTTCCTTACAGGATTACTTAGTTCACAGAAAAAAAAAAAAAAATAAATTTTTTTTGAGAAAGTCAATTCCAAAATACTCTTAAGTGAGCAAGAACCATCTGTCCAGTTAACTTTCCCACCTTGACCCTTCTATATGCTGTCACATGTGACCTCCAAAGTGTGTTACTTTTTAAAGACGCGGTCAAGCGTACTTATACATAATACTCACTGAACGAAACAGTCACCCCACTTAGAGACTGTCTGAGCTGCAATGCTTTTAAGGCCAGCTATGAGGTATTAACAGTTTTGGGGCAAAGCATTGAGATGTGTAGAGGATGAATGTAAATATAATTAATGCTTTGAGCTCAACACCTTTCCCTGTCTTCACATTCACGCTGCACTGAAATGCCAGTGCTCCCATGCTCCTGCACAGATTATTAAAACCCCAGTACCGAAAACTTTCTGAAAATAATTTCTGTGGTCCTCCCAGTTGCACCTTAACAACAGCGTAATGTATCAGGAAAACCTGTCAC
This sequence comes from Athene cunicularia, assembly GCF_003259725.1. NCBI lineage: Eukaryota > Metazoa > Chordata > Aves > Strigiformes > Strigidae > Athene > Athene cunicularia. The sequence continues at coordinate 18,130,416 of NW_020799100.1, read as the reverse complement.
CTGCATTATTGGCACTTGTCTGACGTTCATGTCTAAAAGAACAGTATCCTTTCCATACATTAGTGTTATCCCCCTAAAACACCACCACCAAAAAGGACCCTGTTATTCCAAGTTGATATTGTCTTTAACATGTTCGGGGTAGGTAAGTGTCCAGTACACAACCGCATATCTGTATGGCTATTATTGCAGATAAAGACGTGTATAGGAAGGGATTCAATGTAGGGTTCACTGAATATCTCTATTTTTAGTGTTGACCTACCAATAAAATGTGATAGTTAAATGTTTACCACACCTATTATTTAACACATAAAACGCTTTGAGAAGTGCCAATAAAACTCATAAAATTAGGTCTCTCTATTTTACAATTATGAGACAAATTCTGAAATCTATCTTCCTTTTTTAGGTGGGGAAAGATTTTTATTTAATCTTTGACTTTCATTGGGGGAAGACACTAATGAGAAAAATATTTTCCTAAGCGCAACTAATCGCAATTATCTGTATCTATGAAACTTTCTGATTGTTCTGGTGATTTAAAGCACGCAGGATATATTGAAACTCTTCAGACTTTTGGCTGTCATCAGACTTTCCCGAGCTTGTGCACAACTGTAACAACTGGTTTTGAAGCTACAGCCCTGCTTAAAGTCAGATGGATCCCTGCCCAGGCTGCTCCCTCAGCTAATTCACTGAAAGAGGAAGAGAGGAGGAAAAGTACATCTGCTTTTCTTCATGGAGGGTGTAGCCCTAGTCCGAGATTTTACTCACATCTACCTATTATCTGTAAAGAGGCAAGGCAAAATATATTTGGTATTATGTGTTTTACGTAGTACGCAGTGACAGGGAGGAGTTTGGTAGCTCGCTGCATGAGGCCCGCTCTTGTAGCTGTGCTACGCTGTGATTTGTGACACACATTGCTTGCTCTCTGACTGGCTCAAATGTCAACTTCGACTCCTGTGTTCCCTTCCACAACCTCCCTTGTAGGTCCTTAACAGTTCATAGCATCAAAATTATTGAGGAAAAAACCCTTTTCCCCTCAGAAACCAGCTGCTATTTCCTCCTCCTCCAACACTGCTTAGTTCACTATGCAGGAAACTGGGAAAGCAAAATTAATTCTAATATATAACAGTACATACACTGCCTACAGTTGCAAGTCTGCCCATATCTGGAGCAGCATAACTCTCCCATCAAGCACAGGGAAGATATCCAAGGAGAGATAGCTCTTAAGTATGTTCTCAGGCCATCTGTGAACATTTTAAAGTGAGTTCCAAAGCATGCAGGAGACTATGGCATCATTTGGAGTGTAAGTGAAATGCATGGCACATGGCTGGATCTAAATAAATGCCTTCTGTAGGGAGGTTAATAGTAATCCACACAGTTCTGAGCATTATTTTACCTTTCCAGAGCTGTGATTGGTGACTATCAGACTCCCTAAGTCCACACTTACAGACAATTATTTTGCTCCATTAATAGCCTCCCATAGAAAGGCAAATCTTTTATGGGCTTTCTTAGAAGGAAAGCCAGCAGGGGCTGTGCTGATACTGAAGCTTTCCTCTTTCCATCTTCCATGCACAGAAATAATGGATTTGGAGTCAAAGAATAAAACCCAAAGATACTATTGAACATACTCCTAAAACTAGAAACTTCTGTCTGAATTAATCGGTTTCTTTTAGAAACTATGCCAAATTGATTTCTTTAAATAAAGGTTTATTTTAAAGGAGGTCCTGTTATGTTCATTGAGAGTAAACTGTTATGGTAACAGCCTGTCTTTTGCAGTTAATTGCTGTTTGTCTCCTTGGATATCATAATTTGCATAATTGTGATTCTTTTCAATAAAAAGGGATTATATAATCTTGGAGAAGCAAACATCATAAAATTTAAATTTACATGAAATTAAAGGAATAAGTGTTCCATGGTAACAGTGCTATTAACTTCCACCAAAGAATAAAGTCTTTAATATTATAAAGTCAACGTATTTACAGAAAATCACTTAGACTATGCTGCTTCTCAAATGTCACGCAAAATTAAAACATCAGACCACCCTTTCAAGCAACATTACTGAAATAAGTATTAATGCCAACTTTAAATGTTTGTAAGAAGGACATAAGGTTCTCCTGGGGTCAGTTTCACAGTTCTGAATTGGAAAATTTCTACTCCTTGTGGGTGCAAAATAAGCAATTGGATTGCAATTTTATAAATAAAAGTAAATTGCAAAGCGTACGCCACACTAAGTTTTCCATGGCTTCAGGTAGACACATTTCTATAACACACGGTTGCATAAATCAACTGCAACAAGTTGCAGTGAGACTCTGAGTTTATAGCAGTTTTTTCTGCCAGAGAAACTGGACCATTTATCCCTTCCTTTTTTATGTATGGATTAATTAATTGTATTTGTTCTTATTGCCACTAGCATTTGAAATTGCCGAGAGCCTATGGCAGGCTAATCTAATTAAGAAAGTGCTTTGTAAGCTGAAGAACAAAACCAAATTGGTTCAAAGGTCTGACACTGAAGAGCTACCAACTTAAATTCTCTAACATTCTGTCAGTGAATTCTTAGAGTTCTTTCACAATATATCGTGGCACATTTAATACTGTAACAATTTAAATTAGGCCAAACTCCAGCTTAAAAACACAAAACAACCACTCACATCTCCTTCCCACCTTGCTTAGTAGCATCTAACTTACCACTAGTTTCTGCTTTCTGTCAAGTCAGCAACGTTTTTGATAACTTAAAGAGAAATTATTTCAATTAAATTCCAATGACAACGTTATCGTTCGTATATGCAACCTCACATCAGTCACTATGGAGAACATAACTGTGGAATGTAACATGTTACTCAACACAACCAGCTCTCTTCCAGAAAGAGGTCTCAGATGTTGATGGAGACACAATTCAAAGCAGGACATAAAAAAACCTGATGAGAATGAGCACCTGTAACTTCTCTGAAGGTCATAAAATCTGCTGCTCCAACCTGATAACAAGTATTTTTCCCTTAACCTTTATATAGTTAAACAAGCATGACAGAAAAATAAGCAAGCTAAGTAATTTAGATGTCATCATGATCTGAGGATGAATGAATATGAGCCTGTTGCCTCAGCAGACTGTGCAGCTCTTCAGCTCAGCACAATGAATGACAAGAATTCTTCCTAGAAAAAAACTATTGGCCACATATCAAGGAGTCTTTCCTTCTGGAATGATTTTTAGTTAAAGAATGTTCAGAAAGAGAGATAAAAATCACATAGCCTGTGTAACCCACCTTAGCACTCAGAAAAAAAACCCCTGTATTTCAGCTGATACCTCAAATGGCAAATGCTTTTAATCCAGCAAATCAGATTGTCCCTGCCTACTCTGCCCTGTCATGTCTGCTGTGAGGATTTGGAAAGCTATGAATTGATGTTCACAAAGTAAACAATTTTGTCACAATTCAGTGTACATATTGAAAAAGATATCCAGAACAATAAAAATAACTGTATTTATTTTAGGCATGGATCTTGGCTAATGTAATTGGCTGGGAATATAGACAATGCACAAAATCAGCTTGCATGTGCTTTGTATTTGTCTTTCTCATTGCAGCTAAATATGTTAAATATTCATGCTGCAAGGGAAAAACTGGGTGGGAAGATCCTTTCATCATTCATTTAGGACAAAAAAAAGTTCTAGTTCTACAAGTGCAAAATACTGGAAGACTTCCTTTGCAAATAAACACCTTTGCAAAGTGCAGTAACACAAAAACATCAAACCAAATGAACACTAATTCCATAAGTACCCTATCTTCAGTTAAGAACATGGTATGTTATAACAACACAATAAGAAATAGCTTCTCACTTAGACACAAACTCATATTTATCAAAACAAAATAAGGACAAGGAAATATCAGGCATTCACATCTTGAGGTAAGAAAACATTTACAATTTTGGAAGAGTGACTTCAGATAAGACCCAATCAATTGATGATATTCACTCCATTGTATTGAACACCGGGATGCAAGTAACTTGCATTTATGAACTAATACTATACAGTGTGTTGCAAGCGCTTGATGAAAGTTAATGATCATGGACATAAATTCTGCAACTGTCAAAAAAAGTCTTGAAAGCTATTCTTCTCTTCAGAAAAGTAGTAATACAGGAGATTCCATACAAAACTTACATTTAAAAAAAAAAAAAAAAAAAAAGTGGGGCAAATTTATGGTTTAATTTATAGATGTCACAATTACTCTGCTAAATAGGAAATCTTTAAAAATAAATGGTTTCATGTTTAAAAGCCTTGGGATATTGTAGATGCATACCTCAGTAAAATGTTTTTTCTTTGTAACTAGAAAGAAAAACAACCCCCATCCCTTCAACCTGATTTGAAGTGGTTTTCCTAACTTCATCTCTAAATCTGAGATGGGAGGTGGTAGAGGGGAAACAACTAAATGAAAAAAAAGCCCCACCCAGGCAACCAACTAACCAAGAAAAACACTTTCTCTAGTGAAATACAGCTTCATCTCTGTAGTAACCTGGTAAAAATCTGTGACTGTGCTGGAGGAGAGAAAAAAAATGCAAGCTGGTTTGCTCGCAGAAGTAGAAGGACCACAAATGGAAGAATGTCTTCTAGAAGTGAAATGACCATAGTACCACGATAAAGTTATACACATGCATGCAATTGTGCACAGCGCAGAAATGGCCAAAGTTTTCTCAAAGACATGACAGAGAAGTTAATGTCTTGGATTACTGCCCGGGAAGTAATAATTGTGATAAAGCCACTGGCAGTCAGAACTCAACGAGAACCCAGGTGTTCTAGTCTTATCTAGATTTTCTCTAACAGACAGAGCTCTTCTGGACAGACTGTCTTCCTTTTGAGTACAGATGGTTGAACTTAAAATAGCTATGACAGTTCATTAACATTTTGGGGACAGCTGCTTTCTGTCTGTCCTTTCTGTCTGGACTGATTTTATCCTTTGCCAGGTACAGACCTGTACCTCACATAACCCTGACAGACACCCTTCGCAACCAGTTGCTGCTGGGAGCCATGGCTGTACCAATGCACTGCTAAACTATGCATCACTCTCTTTACTGCCCGGCTCAGACTAGGAGCTGCAGCACAGAAACAGTTATTAAAAAACACGTGTGGAACCGTGTGTCTTCAAAAGATGTGTATCAAAGTACTTATGCAAAAGAACTGCAGAAAATTTTATTGTACCATAGTAGAATAGTATACTCTCTCTCTCTATATATATATAAAATAAAATATTACAAATTTCTGAAGAATTCTTCAAATATTTTAATGAAATAATGGAACAAGACAACCACTGTTTGTTCTGGTTGAGAAAGGAGAGCATTTCTCAAAGATAGGAGTTGCACAACCTGTGGAGAGGAGCAGCCTTCCAGGTCCCTTCTCTCAGAGGGACCTAAGGTGAGAAATTATAGTATGGCATCTGAAGACCTCCAGATCCACCGTTCAAGAAAAACAGTCACAAAGGGCTGCATTAGAAAGACAGAGGGGGAGACAGAGAGATCAGAACAGCTCCACATACACAAATTATATTTAGTGGCATTTACTGTGAAAGTTGGCAGTTGTTTCAGGTGATATAGCCCTTGGTGTTGACACAATGCTTGCTAGCAGAATATAACGTGAAAAAAATGTTTTCATGTCATAACTGCAGAGAAAGCCGTCTTAGCTGGTAGAATAAGTTTCTTTTCTTTGTAAAAAGAGAACCATTTTCTCCTAGGTGAAAAAAAAAATTCAGATTTTAGATCCTTGTAGGTATACCCATTTTTAACTATACTCATAAAAAAATATGCCTTTTGAGGAGCCATAATTTCCCTTCACATTTCTTTTTGTTTGATTTTTTTCATTTAAATATTCTGCATGGAGAAATTCTGATTAAGCTTTATAAAAATATAGAGCTTACTATACAAAACCTGAAGTCTAAGGAAGTTTTAACATTAAAAAAAAATCTTTTTTTTAAACTTCAAATAATTGTTTATTGTGTATTCAGCCCAAACTGGCCTCTGTGATCAATTTCTAATGACAACCCAAATTAGGGTTAAAATATTCGTCCCCATGCATTTCACTACATGTTGCTATACAACATACACCATTATGAACTATGCACCCTACGAAAGACACTGTTTCAAGGAATTATTCCAACTATTTCTTCCTGGAAGAACACCTGTATAATCAGTATCAAAAATGTGATAACTATGAGCACAGAAGCTACAAAAGTTCTGTAACTGCACCCTCAAGAGCACACAAGCAGTGGATCACATTTCTTCATACAAGAAAATAAATTTATTAAAAAATTAAGAAAAAAAAACCCA
>NW_020799100.1:18040293-18124069 GCF_003259725.1 Athene cunicularia | reverse complement strand
CCCCCCCGCCCCAAAGCACCAGCACTAGTGTCATTTTTCTGGAAATTTAAACATCAATGGCATATCGCTACGCTTTAGTCCAGATTCACAAGCTTATGCAAAATATTAGCTGTACATTACACCCAATGTGTGATTTTAAGTCTGGATTAAATAGCTATTAAGAGATAAGAATCAATGTAGAGCATTCAAATGTGCAACAAGCCCATTATTACATGCAGTCATACAGACTGCATAGTATCTGTGTATCTTAGCAAGTTCTAACCAGTTAAATATAAGTTATTGCTGCCACCAACAGGATGTTCCTCAGTATATTTTGTCTTAATCTTCCTCAAAATTTGCCTTCCTATACAGACATCTGAATGCAAGCATTCAGATGTAAAGCTACTACCGATGTGATACGAAATTCACAATCAACGTTGAAAAAGCTGTACAGAAAATAATTCCATGTTTCCATGTTCCCTAGTAAACCTGAGAAGTGCATTACTTTTCCTCCTTATGAAAATAGTGTATTTGTCATAGGTTCAAGTCAACTACTCAAAAAAAAAAAGAAAAAAAAAGAAAAGAAAACAAAAATTCCTATCTAAACAACACTGAGAAAGTAAAGACAGCCTGTAAGATGGATGAAGGCTTCAGTCTGGTGAGTAACATAAGAAGTAGCAACAACATTATGTGATTTTTTTTACTGTAGCAAGCATCTACAGACAGATAATGTAAATGTGATACAACCATGTGTAGCATAAAACGATGGAAAAGAAAGCAAAATTTGTGATGAAAAGTACTGCTGATGTAGACAAGGGGCTTTTCCTTTCCATATTCTCCTAAAGATCTCTTTATTCGGCATATATGGCTTCACTTACCATGAGAGGGGAGCAGAGGAATTAAAAACCAGGGAACTATTTCTGTGGCATTTCATGTGGTAGATAGAGGGATGCATCACAAGTGACACCGTCCAAGCTTTGGAGAACAACCGAGAACCTGGTTGGGGAGGTACCCAGCAAGGCTGAGCCATGCAGATCCTACACAACAGGAAAAAAAAAAAAAAAAAAAAAAAAAAGAAGATTAGAAAAAACCCCAAACACATTACAGCTGCTATAATACACTGATAACTATCAGCACTGGCCAGATGATAGCAAAATTATTGTCTGTAAGAACAAAGCTTTGACAAGACTAGCAGATTTATAAACAAATCAATTCTAATCTCTTGAAAGGTCATCTTTCCATTAAGACTGAATAGGAATGAGATTAAATTACATGGTTGGCTACAGACATCTACAACAGGGCACCAAACAGGGAGATGGTTAGGAGCTGAGTTGCATAAAAAAACCTGCAGTGATACTCCATGGCTTTGCTCATGAAACACTCACATGAGGCTGGCTAGACACATTTTGGTGAGTCTGAGTTTGAATTGTACTTTTATGATGGTTAAAGGGAAATAGCTGACTAAAGAAATACCATAATGATAGTTCACTCTATTCTTACACAATAAAAATTTCTTTCCTCTTCTATGCATTAGGTTCCAGCTGCTGAAACCTACAATGGCAAGATTCAACTGTAGTGGATCACCCTGTGCTGTCTTAGTTTGCTGCAAATTTTGTCAGTTAAAAAGCTTTAATTAATTTGTTTTAAAAATGGAGATTGATTACAAAAACTGCAATTGAGACACAGCAGCAAGGGATGTGTGATTCGGGTATACTGGACAAAGGGGAGGAGAAGCAGGAAAGGGACAGAACAGAAACTTTGCCGTCAGCACCCAAAATCCACACAAGAAAGGTTATGCCCTACCTAAAAGGATAAACGATGAAGGGATACAAGCAGCACCTGGAACACGCAGTTCACTTTTCACGTCTCTGGAAAGTCAAACATGAACAGGTCCAAAGCAAATCAGCTCTTTTGGCTTAGTTGATTTCTAAATTGCAGCAGACGCCAGAGGATTTTTAAGCTGCAGAGACCACAGGTAGAGGCTGATGCAGTACAGTGCCCACATTGCCTGCTAGCTTGATTTCAGCATTGCCTTTGAAGAAGGTAAAAAAGCACTTTGCAAATGACTGAGAAAACAATTCTCCACTTCTGCCCCCAGAACATGTTTTAAGACTACCTTTCTGTTTCTAAGAGAAATACAAAGAAAGTAGATAAATATAAAAAAAAAATCACTAAAATAACATGCATGTTGTTGTTTGGGTTTTTTTAATATGTATATAATGTTTTCCTAATGTCTGCTTTAAATCTGTCATTACATACTTTAGCTTAATTAGCTTATAGTGGCACCTATTGGTAGAAAATAATATTTGCATGCTCCATTATCAATTATTGCTTGCTCTGTAATCAGGAAGAGAAATGCTGTTTATAGTAATTATTGGTCTGCACCCTTCCCACTTCATTAGGAAAGTATTTTCCATGGTTTTAACTGTCCTACAGTAATTTGGTACTGAGAATAACAAGGGGGAAAACCTGTTCTAATTCATGAGTTACTTTTTCTCTCTTTTTTAAAATGAAGCGTTCTAAGAAGTTTCTTAACTGATTTATGCTTGTACTCAGAATATCTGCAGTGTATGCTCAATCAGTGTGATGGGACAGAAATCAATGACGAAACCAGAGGTTTTCAGTGGAAGCAAAGCATGCCTGAATCTTAGCAAGAAAACCACCATCTACAGCAACTGTTTTAGGGATAATTGACAACTATAATTTGAATGGTAATTAACTAAAATAGTTATGCTAAAAATAAACTCAACCAAAATTAACAATTCATCAAAAAAATTAATCAAATAACTATTACGAAAATTATTCCTGAATGGGACTGATTTGGAAAGAGTTTTCTAGCTTGCTTTTCCCCCCCATTTGATTACGGATCAGATTATTTATTCAGAAGGGTGAAAACTCAGCTCTTCGATGACAATTTATTTAGTAGATCATATCAGGAAACTAAAATGATTTCAAGGATCTCTGCAAGTGTGCTCTGAATGCACATCGCTTTGTACTGAAAGGATATCACATTCAAACTTGTCTCCTGATTTGCAGACACTATTTTTTCATCTAGGGGATTAATAATATTTGAGATTTTTAATAATTACGTAAATTTTGAATCCTGCTACTTTTCAGTTTCGCAGTGGCTGTTTCCTCTTATTCCTGGAGAATTTTTTTTTCCTCCTAGAACCCCAAATTGCAGCTACCATAAAGGCCACTACTCAGTAATTCGGTTGCTTAACTATAGGTTTTTTGTGCTATTTTACATGGTCTTATATAGCCTTCAGCTTCTGCTCCAGAAGAGCACTGGCATCCCATCCACCCTGTCTTATACTTGCTAGCCCCACAAAGTTATCTTAAATGCCTATAATATTAAAAAATGGCTTTAGATTTCAATACTTAGGCAACTGAATTTTACACTTAATATCTAGAACAGATTCACAAACGTAGTTGCTTCTACTGACAGCTTGTACTTTGTCAGCCATATAAATAGCTAATATGAATAAAGACATTGGTGCAAACCCCTGAAGTTTCTCGTCGTGCATACTGTAACTGCTTGGTTATTTATCCTTTCCTGTTGTTCGTTCTTCAAACAGATCGTTCAGGTAATCGAATTAATCAAATGGCTAACTTGCACATGCCAACAATTATATTTGTGTAGTGAACTTAACTAATTTTCAGATGCTGATTGTATCCATTACACAGGAGGTCGGATAAAGATACACAGTAAAGAAAAAAAAAATCTGAAATGCATGAAATATTTTTATTGAACAGTACTGGGCAGCTCTAGCAATAAAAAGAAGTGCAGGGAAGGAACACGGTGTCTACTAGACATTTTGACCATATCTTCTTTCACTTTGAGCTCTGTAAAGATGCCCTAAGCACACATCTTTATGGTATTGTTGTTGTGATTTCATTTCACATCATAAGCTGCTATCAACACAGCCTTGTCATTGCAATTTGTCACACACAGTAGCGTGAGCTTTCTCTATCTCACTGAAATTTTTATCTCACCAGTCACAATCACAGACTGCTAGTTTAAAGCAGAGCTCTCAGACATTATGAGAAGATGAAATCACAAAAGATAACATTAATAGACATTGCCACCACCATAGAGACAAATACTATAGCTTTTCTGGAGCTTATAAAATCAAAGCTAATATGGTATAATAGCCAAGTTTTCACATATGTATATATGTATGACTGAGGAAAGAGAATCCACTTAGAACAGTCCTGAAAATTTCATGAAACTTACCCAATGCCGTTTGTGCCAAGTATGAAAATCTGCCTTTTTTTTTACCTTAATAATTTTTCAGTGTCTCCCCTCTTTCTCCTTTCCTCCCAACAGTGGCAATCTCTGGGGAGAAGCTTTGTTCATTCCTCATTTTCATTTCCGTTAAAGTCAAGCAGCTTACTCTTCAAACACTAAATTATGCTTATAAATAGAAAACATCCAGTTTGCTTTTCTCTGGTTTTGTCTTTTTTTACTTTTACTGTAGAGAGTAAGAATACATCAAAAAAATATATTATTGAGAAAAAATTTCCAGGCTTGAAGGAAAACCCTAAACCACCCTTCTGTGAAAAACCCGTATAGATACAGTTGCATTAAAGAACAAAAAAACAAAATCAAAAAATACTGTAAACATCGGAAAAAAAACCACCAACAGCGTAAAATATTTTGCTTTGTACATTATCGTATCTGGTTTTGTTTTACACGACACTGAAATAGCAGAAAAGACAGGAAACCATTTTGCTCTAAGCAAATGAGCTGCATTCTGTAATCAGTTGAGATGAAGTTATTATTCCAAGAGAAGGGGATAAGACTTCCCCACCCCAAGTGGATGCCCCTTGTTCTAATGCATTTAGTAAGAGCAACCAACATTTTGAGTAGAACTTTGCAATAACACTTTTCTTTTTTTTTTTTTTTCTATAAACGACAGTTCAAAAGATACCGTACCTATGCCGTTACGCTTGACAAAGTACTTAAAAAAGTTTAACACACAGTCACTCGATTTGTCACAGCCTGAAGTTTCCTATTAAACCATTCTTCACAAAGGCATCAAATTAGCACTAGAGCTTCTGAAGATTTGGAACTTTTTTGCTACCATGACATTTTGTATGTTATGCAGTTGGATTTATTCCAGCTTTGCTTTCTTTATCGTTGTTTGCACTGTAAAAACCAGATGCTTATCCAAGGATGTACAACCTTTAACTTTACTAAAAAAAGTATTTGAATGCCTCAAGAAAAGCTTTTCGGCCTTGATATTGGAGTTTGCTTTCTCTACAGAAAGCTGGGACTTCTGAATAAAGAACAGTAGCTTAGTCAAAAAAACACAGGTTTTTAAACACACTTTCCATTGTTGAGTGTAAGAATACAATTTCATTCTTACTAAGTAGGGTTATAGAAATAGTTCACATACAGATAACTCCATCTTTAGCAGAGAATTTAAAAAGTACTGCCGGGAAAAGCAATGACAGATATATAAAATTAACATTAACATTAATCACCTCTATTATTTCTGCGTATCTCTTCTCCTCCCCCTGACAAAATTGCAGGTATCCTTATAAATTGAAACCAGGTAGATTTTTCTAACGAGAAACTAATGTCATAAAATTTTACATGACAAATGGATATCCTCCTCAAGTCTTGGCAAATACAAATGAGGTTTCTTGGCATGTGGAGATACTGTTTAGTAAGATTAACTGTTCCGGAATTTGAGATCATAAGGATAATCAGTTGAAAGGCTGGGCTGTATGTCTGGATGTTGTATGCTCTTAAATGGTTAAAAAGGGTGGGGGGAGTCAGGGGCAAGATAGAAATATCAAGTTTCCATGTCTGGAGAACCACCAGCAATTCAGTGAAGTTTTCCACCTATATTTACTTTGGTGACAAAGTGAGACATTTCTGAGAAATTTCCCCTAATGTACTGCAGGTCCCCTTAGTTTCTATTAGGAAACATAATAATAATAATAATAAAAAATAAAAAAAAATCAAATAGTAAGAAAAATACAGGTATACTGTTCAGCTCCTACTGAAAAAAGTCAAGCAGAAGTCTTGATGGAAGGGTCTAATCTTAGGTAAAAGGAAAAGATTATTTTATTCCAGACTATTTTTAGTCTACAAACTCTGGAGTGGAGGAGACCTCAATAAGTCAGTGCGTAAAGGCAGAAAGTGATCCATATTTCTCTGTGGAAACTATTTAAGATGATACAGCTGTTAAAGATAAAAGGTTTCATGAAGAAGCGTGAGTACATACTTTCACATATTGTTTATATTTACAAAAATAAAAAACTTGAGCAAAATATGTTTTCTGAAAACAATTGTGTAACAAACATTTAATGTTGTGTCTTAAGTTTTTCTTGCATATAATGATGATGCTGCAGAAGTATCATTTGAATTATCAAAGATGCAAAAATAGCTTCCAGAGTTTTTTCAAGTACAAATTTATATATTTGTAAATTTACAAAAAGCTGGGCTTACAAAATATCGGACATTTAAGAAAAACTATCAGTATGGAACTAAATAATTTTGATGAAAATATTCAGTTGACACTCAATTACTTGGCAACTCAAACAAATGGGTACAGTGATAGGCAGACATATATGAACATCTCAAAGTTAATATCCTCTCAATCTCCTGAATTACTGGATAAGCTATTAATTCAACAAATGCATTTCTAAATATTTCTTTAGCTAAAGCAAAGGTCTCTTTTTACAAAAGAGGAGTTGGAATAAAAACACATTTAATTTTAAGTCCAATAAATAATCACCTAAGCCACTTAACCTGAATTGTCTAAATCAAAACATTAAGATATGATATTTTCAACACTGTATATTTTTGATTTTTTTTTTCCTATAAGTTTCACTCATCTTCAGAAGTATAATGAAACTAAATGAAATAATTGGTTACATGGACTGTTTCTCTTCCTACCTGAACGAAAACATTGACTTCTTGGTTTTATAAACTGTCTTTCCAGCTGATCAAACAAACATATTCAATTTTCTCTATGTAATTTCAGTTTTGACCTCATGAAATTTATAAACTGACAATAAAACAGCAAGCTGCAAGAAGCAAAATATGCAACATGTCATTTGTACAGAAAATGTAGCAGAACTTATAGATGAGACAGACTGCCAAAAGACTGAACAAGGGAGGTACGAACATCTGATGATATAAATAGGCACATGTAAGTATCACAAGTTTATACTTTATGAAACCATTTAGAGAGAGAACATATTAAGAAGTATCAAATTATCTTTGTACTGCAAGCAGAAGCACGCTTAATCTATAAATAATCACATGCTATGCTTCACAACCTGATAAAGTTACAGTATGATGAAACACGGCAAGTCAAACTCTACTCTGACCTATACAGGTATCATGGAAGCATCAGCTTCCAGCGAGGCTCCTTTTGTGAATAGCAATTATCCTTTAAAATTAAGGTAAAAAGACAAAATGGATTCAGGAAGCAGTTACACAAACGCATGGAATAAAAATTTGTCAGTGTCCAGCAACCAACATCACATTTCATCACTCATTAAGCACAAGGAAGGTGTGGAATGCACGAAGAAAGCAGCAATAAATATTTGCCTTATTGTAACACACTTTCCCTAGAGCTCCCAGCTGGGAACAGAATCTGGGCTTGGACCAATCTGTGTTAGGAGCCATTAAGGCCACTGCTAGGTAATAAAGATGGTGGAAGGGTCCTCAGCAAACCTAAAGCAACTCCCAGCATCTGACGGTCATCATTGACATTTAACAATAAAACCTCAGCATACATTGAGAGCCTCACATTACCTGCTCCTTTAATCCAGAAGTAGCTCTTTTGTTAAGTTGATCAGAAATTTTTTGATTGTACATAGCAAATTTTCCTTAAGCTTTGCAAGAAACCGTCAGAATTGTAAATACAGGCATACCAGTATTTTAAATTTTCCCCTAAAAGGGAAAATATGCAGTGCAGTCTTGTTTTTAAACCTTAGAAATATCGTCAGACATGATAACTTTAAGTGTGATTGTATAGGACATTGTGTTTCTCCTGCACTGGAGTGAGTATCTATTAATGATGCCAGGGCCTTCTTCAAGCAATGACAATAACATTTTCCCTCAAAGCACCCCATCACACAATATAACATATGAAGGTGCAGAGGCTGAAAACATCCAGGCCTGAAGCAAGTGGTTTTCAATGAACTGCTCAGACAGGTTCCCAGCAGCGTTTCTATGCTCCCACAGACCAGATCCTGTGAAGACTTTAGCTTCTTTGATTCGGGAAGACTAGATGACTTACAGGAGCAAGTCTGAAGGATTTCTACCCAGATTAATGCCTCCTGAAGCAGATGAGAGATAAATGTATGCACAGTGTAAGGCCCTGCTATGATTTTAACAAGTTTATTTTAAGAATGAGCTTAGACAAAGAAGTGTGCTGTTCATTATATCTTCCACGATCCACGCTTTCTTGTCCTCTGCAGAAGAAAGCGGAGCTTAAAGGTGTATAGGTTGTTCTGCCTCCAGCACGCATTATGACGGGAGTACAGAAGGTACAGACAAGGACTGTGCCATCTTGATACAGCTACATCTTGCCTCATGCCAGATGCAGGCAGCTGAAATACCAGTACAGGTGTCCCACCCTGACACATGGATGTAACACAGCAGAAACCAGCCTGTGAGGATCAGCAGCCACTTCATGGACTACGGAGGCAAATCTGAGAATAAAGGATGCAGATATTTAGAACTGCAGTTTCACCTTAAGCTTTGTCCAGTCTAACTTTAGGCACCTGCTAAAACCAGATGTCTTTTCTTCTCCCTCTTCCCAGGCATTTTGTTTTTCTTGTGCTAAACTTCTTTGTAACTGCACAGTGCCGATCTGAAGGAAGACTAACTCATCCAAAGTAACCAACCAAAGAGGTTTGTTTTTTTTCACAGCATCGGTTAATTGTAACAAACATTAAAAAAAAAAAAAAAAAGCTCATTCTGCCAATGGACATGCTTGTAATAGCGCTTTAAAAATCTTCAGTATATTAATAAATTTGCTGAAAAATTAAACATTAGTAACTGCTTATATCTTTATTAAGAATCTTGCCATCCTCTCCTGCATTACAGGAAATGTTTCACCTTCTTAATGCTTGTTCTGGAAAACTGATAGAGAATGACTAAAAATGAATCAGTTAAAAACTGAACTGAATTTTTTCTTCCCAATTTATCTACTTATTAATTGCCTACTATTAAGGACATTAAAGTTTAAAAGTCCTTCCTTATCTGAAAAATTATGGCATTAAAATAGTTTGCAATCAATTTCATGAACAACTCAAATTTTTGCTTTCAGATATGATAAAAACCAAGCTTGACTCATTCAAAAAGTCTTCTAGCACAACTCCCACACTATGCTGGCAGACAGATAAATCCTAGAAAAAGCCAGGGCAATAAGTGACCTCAATATGCTTTCCAAATCCAGAATATTAATGCTAATGAGTTAACATTAACTGTAAAATACTGAGCAAAATCTTGTATCCTTTCCATCACCTCACCGGTAAAAGCAAAAAAGTGCAAAAGTATCTGTGTGGATAATATCCTAATTATAGAAGCTAAAATGATCAAAGGTTGTACTTTTATGGTTTGTAAAGTCTTCAAAAAATTGTTACCATAGTTATAGGATGCAAACAGCTTTGTAAGCAAGTGGCAATAATACATAATATGAAATGAATGGAAATCTCTTATTATGTTTTTGGTTCAATTTTATTTGCACTTTTTTTAAAATGTCTTATAAGCCAAACTTCTACTTTGGAAGCACAGAACTCTAGAGCAGAGAAAATTCCTTTTAGGACAGAACTTTTATAAATAATTTTCTATGTTTCCAGTTTAAAAAAAAAAAGAATAAATATAAAAAATAAAAACCCTGAACATGCATGCAAACTCTGGAAACTGGGTCTCTTGACAGTTTGCTAGAACATTTTTTTGTCATAAGTGTTTCAGTTTTGGTTTTGGTTCCAGACTTGAAGACAGTAAATTTAGTCTGTGGCAAAAGCTACAATCAAATATATGAAAGTTTTTGCATGAACTTGTGCAACAGACACATCTATTTCTGCAGCAATTGCATTACCTGAATGAGGAATTAATCTAATGTACTGCACAGAGTCCAAATGCCCCACAGATGTAACACCTGCCAAACATTATCTCGGTGTACAGCGGTTAAGGTAGGCTGCTGTTGAGTCTTTAGCTGCCTCATTGTTATATTTCCAAATCCATGTGGTACTTGGGGAGGCAAAGGGAGTCCCCAGGACATTACTTACTCTAGGAAAGCAGAGGTCCAACTCTGGGGTCAAGGACTTTAGGCTGCCTGTTTGCAACATGATAACCACTGCCCTTATTCAGCTACTAAAAATCATAAACCATCTTTTATTCCTGGAATTTAATTACAATCTGGTTTATCCTGAAAAACCCAAACACAATTAAATAGATAAATCGGTACAGTGTTAAGGAGATGACTCTCTGATGATGAAATAAGCTTTGGGAATCAGAAATCACAGCTAAAGGAAAAAAAGCATGCACTTAAGAAAGCAAAACATGCTAGTGCAATAATCCTGTTATTATATTATACCTCTGGCAACAAAGAATATCCTCCATCTGGATGGGTGGATGGCTCAAATGGCCTTAAGTACTTGATAAATGCATTTACCAATCTATAACTCCAAAGAGTATAATCATCATGTGTCATTTGTATTTTCTGTAACTTAATAAAATCCAGGAGAGTTCCCTGGAAATACGTTGGTTAAGCTATAGTACTTCTACATAAATTTAGTTCAAAGGGTCTCTTGATGAAAAGCTATATTAAAGTATCTGAACTGTCCAAAGGTAGTGCCTGGAGCATTACTTCATTTGTTTATGAGTCTCTATGGATGTGCTTTTTGCAGTAACAATAGCAGATCAAGCAAATTTCATTTATTTGCAATATGCATCATCACAGGTGGACCTGGTATCTTAGAAACATATAAAAACTTAGGTTGTTGCTAGCAGAATCTAAAGACAGAAACAAAACAGAGGAAATCAAGCTGAAGAGCAGATGGCACAGGATAAGATTGCAGCAGAAAAAAAAAAACAAAATAAGTTATGAAAGACAATAAAAATAACATTTTAAAACAAACCAGATACTTCTGAAATAGGTGTGTTTCCGTGATGATACTGCAGTTATTTTGGTGGCTAGTTATAGTTTCTGGCATGTAAAAAGGCATACAGATACGTCTTTAAGATAAGTCAACTAGAAGTCAACTTCTGCACCAGAAATAAAGAGCTCTCTGCTCCAACCACATTTAATTAGCTTGCCTAATGAGGTCTTTTAACATAACTGCTGAACTATTCACCTGCTGTACCTTTCAGGGAAAATATCAAGTACATAATTTCCACTTTGTCAGGGAAAAAAAAAAATTTTTTTTTTTTTCCTGTGAAATAGAAAACCATCTGACATTTTGAGGCAAGTCTGGAACCTCATAAAAGTTACTTGGGGATCTGCTCCTCTCA
Source organism: Athene cunicularia (assembly GCF_003259725.1). Classification (NCBI taxonomy): domain Eukaryota; kingdom Metazoa; phylum Chordata; class Aves; order Strigiformes; family Strigidae; genus Athene; species Athene cunicularia. The sequence goes on along the minus strand of NW_020799100.1, from coordinate 18,112,599 downwards.
ACTAAGTTCATTATTCTACGATTTTTTTGCTAACAGTTAAATGCATACAATAAATAAGGCTGTGTTTACTGAAATTATAATTGTATGGAGTGTGAGTAGACAACACAAATAAGGAGGGCTAGAATAACCACCTGCGAATGAGTATGTAGAGTAATAGAAGAAATTGGACATAGAGAATTCCCATGAACAGAAACACATTTTACCAAAAATGTAACCTCAGTCTTCTGATTAAAGACTTCTAAAATAATTAAAAATAGTTAAAGATACAGTCTTTACCTTACTCCATTAGAACCTGATCCTACAACAGAGTCCTGTATCAGACAATACATGGAATTTTTCCACTAAGTTCAATACAGGGATATAACGGGTAAATGAGCAATATACATAATTAGGAAGACAAGAAAAATGAGTGAAATGAAGGAAAGCAGCCATGAAATGAAGGAAAGCAGGCAGCCAAGGCAAGGAAACAACAGCTGAAGTACCCCGAGGACCCTCCTTCCCTCACTTGTGGTTTATATCCAGCTGATTATAACCTAGGCTGACAATTCAAAAGGCCCCATTAATTTTGGGTCCTATACAAAACTTATCAGCGATGAGTTACCTTAAATCTTACTTTTAATGCCTTCCAAAGAGCTGGCTGGGCTTATCCAGGGAAGTTTGGGATTTGATGTAGGTGAAATTCTATGATCAGGTAAAGCAGGAAGTCAGACTGTACGACCATAGATGATCTCTTCTAGCCTTAAATTTGCTAAATATTATGTGCATTGAAAAAAAAAATCCAAATCGACAGACAAAAGAAGAACCATCAGTGAATAGTGTATCTTGATTTAAGTATTGCGAAGACTGGTACCACAAAGTAGAGCAGAATACTGAATACACTGAAAGTTACTGATAAAAAGATCATAATGCAAACAGCAGAGTTTATTTCACCACTTAAAGAATGAAGCCTATCAAAAATGAAAATAAGTTAAATATTGAAATATATCTTGGGCCTAGACACACTCTCAAGTAAGAAAAAAAAACCAGCTATATGAAGAGGGAAATATAAGCCTAGGAGAAGGTTAAAAACCATCTTTTTCTAGACTTCACCCAGCAATCTCCCTCAATCACCCATTTTAATATGTACAGACTGCACTGCCTCACATAATGCACAAAATAGGGAACACAGCTTTTATAGAACAATTATGTCATTACAAGCACGTAAATAGGAACACATTAAAATATATGGCTGAAAGTTCAAGTTCAGGTAAGCATCTAGAAATTGAAATGCACTGCAACATCTTATTCTGTTCTCTAGTATCTTCACAATCCAACAGGAAGCCTAACAAGAACAAATCATTGTACAGTACCCTTATTAAAGCCCCAGGTAAAACCCAGAAAGTTCCCTACAAACAGATTTTAAATAATTCAGGTGCTGTTCTAATATGGGTATCAGTTAATCATTCCCTAATATGCATACATATGTACACACAAACATTCCTCTTCACTCTCCCCTTGCCAAATAAAGAAACCCACAGATAAACCAAGAAATTTTTTATGGGTTTCTAAGAGACATTGGACAAGCTCATAGAAAAAATTCACTGGATATCTTGCAGGATCCACCTGAGGGCATTCCTCAACCTCTTAGAAGGTATCTGAGACCAGCTTCCACTACATGGTTTATTTTTTAATAAAGAAAAACATGATGAGCAATAACTTGGGTGAGTAAAAGAAGGGAGTTCTGTAAGACAAAGTCCTATGCAAGCAAATTTATCAGTACAAACACATACATGAAATAGCCCAAGAAATTTGCATACAATAGCTAGCAGGGATTTGACTACACTTTGAGCTGGCTAAAAATGGAAGAAGCAAATAATACGAAGAAAGACAATTGCCAAACATTAGTTGTAGGATTTTAGCCTCACACAATGTAGACTCCTGAAGGAGCCAAATTAAACTGTCACCTAAAGTACAAATTATAATTTTCAGAATAAAATGAGAAGTTTACAGTCTTGTCCTGTCCATTATTTGTTTCATACATGGTATTTGCAAATTGTGTTGAAGAATCAAACAAAATATGTGGCTCAGCTAGAAATATAGGAGGGGAAAATGTGTTTTCATGGGAACTGTGTATTGCACTGTAACATTGTAGCACGCAAAAAATTCTAGGTTTTTAATGGATGTTTTTTTCATAATTTCTAATTACTTATGACTCAAGAAATATTTTATATACTCATATAGGGATATAATTTATTGTATACTGGATTTATTGTAATCAAGACTGAGTAGCAGCTAAAAGGAAAATTGTCAATCATCAGTTTTCATATAGAGTCCTTGTTTCTAAAAGCTTATATAGAAGTTTATCTTTATATGACTATTCCTTCTGACTTAATGGGAATAGCATGAATTTAGTGAAGTGAATCTATAGAACTTCACAGTACCATTGTTCAAACCATGACTTTGATTAGAGAGCTTAAATGAAATGAATGCGATCATTTCCTATATGTGAAATACCGCTCATGCAAGCATTAATATTTTATCGACTAAATAAAAATGAATTAATGCCAAAAAAATCTAGTCCTATTTTTTTTTGTCAAATTAATATGTTTGTGTTGAATTTAGTGTGCAATTTCTCGATTTTCATTGTCTGCTTTGTATAAAACTGTCATATTATCAAAGACTGCAGGTATTTTTTAGTCCCTCAGTCACTTTGGTAATTTTAAAATTTAATCATCCTTTCTATCATTTAGGATACTGGATTGGCCCATGAATTTAATCGGAGTGTTTATTAAGCGTATCTGTGAAAAACAAGGGTTCTCATTAAGGAGAACTGGTCAAGCTTTTACAGTGACAGCTGGTATCCACTCAGGTCACTTGAGGTTCTGGACCAACACTGATTAAAGAAAGGTGATACAACCTAACTTGTTGTTCTGACCTTGATTCAGTTGTTTGTTTTTTCGTTCTTCGAGTTTCTTTATATTAGCTGTCTCAACTGCAACACAGAAATACTTGAGTAATACAGAGGAATGACCAAGTTTCAAAGTTAAAAGTAGTTAAGGAGGGCAGTACAGAACTCAGTACACCCTTAGGTAACTTTTTTTTTGGCCACATTACTTCCAAAATTTAGCTTTAAAGTATCACATGGAGCCTGGAACCTTTCTTTTCACAAAAGGACAAATGGTCAATTGAATACAACCACATTATGCTCATTTTATTATGTTGGCTTCCAAACAGATCCTCAGTAGGTGAAAGATTCAACACAGTACTGAAGTGCTCAACATCTCCAGCTTACCAAGTAGAAGTCTGTATTATATTATTCTTTATATGCAACCATTTTTTGAGACTTGAAGGGCAGAAAGGTTAAAGAGCAGGAGGAAAGGTCAAGCCAGATAAGTAAAAGTCCATATTTCAGAGAATTACTGTTTTACTTATCACTTTCCTTGAGATTTGACAGGCATACTAGTGATTAGGTTATCACCTTCAAATAGATTTATGGGCTCTAGGGAATTTTTATTCAACTTACCCTTGGGGATGTCTTGATATAATGTCTCTGTGTTGGCATTTGTGATTTTTAAAGGTCTCACAAAATAATGAAGACACACATAAGCACCAAATGTCTTTGGATTCACTAAATATTCTGGTAGCAAATATTTAGCACTATTTTAAATATGCCTGTTTGCATTGCACATTGTTTTGAACGGAGACAGTTACCGTTCGAAGATGGTTTTTCCACTTTAGTTAACTTTGGTGTTTTTGTCATCAGTGATCTTGTTCGATACAACATTAATTAACTTCAAGGTATTCTTTCATACTAATTGGAGAGGTGAGAACTGAAGCAAACACAGTCATGAAACTAAGCTTCTCATATGCAGCAACAAGTGTGCACACTCTGTTACAACATAGCCAGCAAGAATTTAAAGGGGGAAGTTTGCAAAAGCTTGTACACTTCGTTAGAACCAAATGCAGCTGAAGCACACTGCCTTTCAACTACACATCATAAATCCGTGGATTTACTCAGCAACTGATTTCTCAAAATATTTTCAGTCTGTTATTGATAGAGTTGTAATCTTGACTATAAATTCTTACAAAAAAGTGGTCATGCCAAGTTTGCCATAAAAGACATAGCCATCTCTACCAAGAAGAGCATCAGATACCATTTTGTGCAAAACGAAAATCAGCATTGCTGCTAGAAGCAGCAACCAGAAGTGACAGCAAGATCCAGAGACAGCTGCCTGTTCAGCAGTAAGATTCTCTGGCTGATTTGTGGACGGCTATTTCACTATTCAGGATTTCAATGTCCTTTTTTTTTATAAAATCAACCATAGTAGCTGGACAACCACTGTCAGTCTCATTTCAAAACCAGATTTCACTGCTGCCTGGGTGACCAACCCCTCAAGTAAATCTCTCCGATTGAGCCTAATTTTAATTTTTCAGTTTCACTGGGTCAATATACACCGCCTATGTACAAAAACGAATGAGATCTTCTTTGTACTTTGTTGTTAAGACACATCAAATATTCATGTGGCTAGCACAGACATCTCAATATTATTGCAACTGTTCAGAAGCAGACAAAGAACATTTCCCCACAGGAAGAAGCTTACTCAACTTATTGTTTCTTTAGCTTCAGAAAGTAGATACCTACTTGTTCGGGGGTAGGGCAGGGAGAGGGGGGAGAACTGTCACTGTTCCTTTCACCCAGTTGAGACAAAAACATTGACCGTCAGCTAGTTTCTGACAATTGGCTGTTATTAAACTCCAACTTGCTAGGGCCAGCTGTGCCTAATTTGAGTCACTGGTGCAAAAATAACCAGTCAGCAGGAATTGAGGCAATTATGGGTAATTCTGCTGTAGAGCAGTCCTGCATCAGAATCCCAGGATTAACTTTAGGCTAGCACTCCAAGGTGATTGAATGAAGAACACAAGGCTTCAGTAAAATCATCAGTAGCTGAAATCAGTTTTTACATGAGCTGATTTTGGAAGTCTGTAACTTGTATTTTAATTTATTTACAGGCAGATTGTTGAAATTGTTTTAATGCCTGAAGGTGCATAGAGGTACATATTAATACCGTCAAGGGGCTACTTGTTTTACTGTTAAATATCCAGCCTTCTTGCCCATATGTTAGTCTATAATAATTGTGCAAACCTATCAATCTCAAAATATGTTTAGCAATTTTTATATATCTTGCCTTGTATCCATTCTGCTAGACTGCAAGATAATATATGAATTTTATTTTTTTTTTTTATAACCCCTTAATTTTAAGAAAATATTTCCTTCTTCCTAGTTAAAAAACATTTAGGGCTATCTTGGTAAGTACTGCTAAGAAATGCATGCAATAAACAAATTCAGAGAGTAAGTAGTATTCTTCTAAGTAGTCAGCCTTATGTTCTGTTTCTATGTAAAAAAAAAAAAAAGAGTAAGTAGAATAAGTAGAAATAAAATTTAAATAACCATGTTGTTTTGATAAAAGACATCAGAAAAAGTGGTACTTTATACTGCAAGATGTAGTTTATTTTAAGCTTTTAATAGGAAAACAACTACCAGATGTGCTACATCACTTCAATAGCTTCATTAAAAAAATAATGCACAGGAAAAAATCATGTGAAGAACCCAGCCAGCAGTTTAAATTTCAGAGTCCTGTCATTAACAGCAGTATTAGCAAGACCAATATAAAACATTTGTATCTCTGCTTTTGAATATAGCACCTTACACTCAGCCCTTCTGACTGTGTTGTGTCACTGTAAGAGAAAACTTTGCATAGAGAAAATGAGTAGTATCTTAACTGTATGTGAGAATTACTACAACTTTCAGTTTCTCAGCTTCTTAGGATATATGTGACAGACAAAAATATCAGGTATACTGACACTGTTTCCTTAAGTCAGCTCCTGCTGAAACAAAGCATAGGCTCCCTACCTCTAACAAGGTATAATTTAGGACATCAAGCCTCTATTCAAGCTAATAAGTAGATCCATGTCCCTTCAATTATTTATTCCTCTGGCAGACAATTCCATTAACCCCCTCCTGTGCAATAATTTGTTCTGCCACATGTTAGAAAAATTATTTTCCAGCTGCTCAGCAATACTGCTACAGTAAACTGAGAGTATTTCCTGGTAGACAGCTGATACTCAACAGAGAGGTGAACAGTGACATCTGATACGTGGAGGGTAATGTAGTAGTAAATAGCATAAGACAAATGTTAAGTTCTTCCAGCATGATGTTTGTGGACTGACAGCAAGAAGAGATGCAAAAATACTGATGAATTATTCACTCAGCTCAAGATATAAATTAAAGCTTTTCCTGCTATATAGGTGAAACCCAAGCACAAAGCGAACACTAGCACTTGTTACGCAGAAGTTAACTTAGTAGTAAGTAGTACCACACAGGCATATTTAAGTTCATCCACCACAACATTTGTAGACTTACAATGACAAGACATGTAAAATAGTAATGAATTATTCATTTAGCTTAGGTAAACAAGAAACCATTTCATTTTCTGCACCCAAGAGGACTGCCTGGTGAGTCAATGTGGACAAATGTATTATGACAGCAGCCTCTTCTTCTGTACTTTATTTTACAGGAGGCTGCACAGCTCAGAAAGTTACCTCGTGGAGGTTTTGCATAAGGTTTTACAGCTACCCCAAATGGTATCTCCCCCATAGGTACAAGTTTCTGAATGGGTATCCATTAGCACATAATTCTAGATTGAGAGTGGTAGCAGCAGAAGTGTTCCCATTAAGGTGAAAATGAACAGCTATGAAGGCAAGACAACTCAGGCTTTGTACAGATGTTCTATTCTTGAGTTAGAACAGGATGGAAATTACTGGAAGGTCATATACTTACCTAATGTATGACCAAGAAATGAAGAATTAAGAAGGAGCCGAAAAAAAAAAAAAAACCAAACCAAACCAAACAAAAAACCTCACACACCATTCAGAAAGTCCAGTCTGATGGTGCACATACCAGATCTATCTAGAGAGAAGTGGTATCAGCAACTGGTAAATCAAGACCAATTGACTGAATTCCTCTTCTCTCCCCTTCTCTATTCATTTTCCTGGGCGACTCATTTGTTTGTATTGTTTCTGCAAGTTTATTTCCCACATATTAAATCAAAAGATCTATAGCTATCTTTTCGGTTTGAATACACATACACACACATATAGATGAGTTAATCCTGTTCCATGGTTAGAAGATAGGAGGGCATTTTTTCATAAGCAATTTGACCAGAAATTACATACTTTAAAAAACATATAAAGAAACAGAAATCCAGCCACCAGGAGAAGTTGGTTTAATGTAGAGAAGAAAAGACCTGGCATGCTCTACAAACACTAATGTATGTGACAGAAAACTATCAACCTCATTTCTCAATAGAAAATTTAAAATTCCAAGCTTAAATGGTTTACCAAAAATTACACAATAAGTCACTGCTGAATTCTGAAAGTAATCCCAAACCTAATCCCCAGACCACACCGAGTCCCTAAGGAATTACTTATGGACGTATTTTTCACTGAAATTGTTCTTCCTCTTGTTTCCATTGTATTTAATAGAAACCATGGCCCAACACCTTACAGATTTATTATGTTATACTTCATAAGCAGCGGACAGAGCTGAGCGCAGACTGAAGCCGTTCCCTCGCTCTTTACAGGGTAGGCAGCCCCCTGCGAATCCCAGCCGCCTTTTCCACCCCGAGAACCAGGGGCCTTTGGCGGCGCGAGGGCTCCCCGTCCCCTCGGCTCACTGCTCCCTCCCCACCTCCTCGCAGAGCGTTTGGCGCAGTCATTCTCCACGTGGGAACCGTGTCTTGGAGAGTTCATTCAAAATGTGCAAAAGTAACATTTGTGTCTCATGAAATGAAAAAAAGTTTACCTCATTTTAAAAGGCAACGCTCCCAGGGAGCAGCCGGACCGTGGCCGGCAGGTCAGCCATGCCCTCGCCGAGGGGGCGCAGGCCTGGGAGAGGGCCCAGGGCCTCCCGCAGCCCCAGAGGCCCTGAGACGCCTGCCGGGACACTAGGCAGCCATGTCAGAGCTGGTTCAGGGTCCCACCAGGGAGGCACAAGGTCTCTCAGGCAGGAGCAGGGGCACAGGCATGGGCACAGCGGCCATGCAAGGAGGGCAGCTCCCCTCAGCTGGCGACCCAGGCCCCGGGCTGGCATCCAGCACAGGCTGGCAACCACCCGCCCGACCTGACTGCCACTGCAGTCCGTAAAAGAGCCTCTGTAAAAATTAAATCCAGGTTTGAATGAAGAAAGGTATGTTTGGGAAATTTTTATGAGTCACTGCAATGTGTGAATAAAACTGGGAAATAAGTATTATAACCAGAATCATGGAGGCACTGCGACCTACTGCACTATCAATTGTTCCTCATGCTGAAATGATTCTTAATTAACTTGAGAAACTGTGTACCAAACAACGTTTTTAAGTCTTTTTACATCACCTATTTATTTGCTTATATTAGCTGTAGGTAGAGCCATAATTTTCTGGATCATTTTAAAGGAAATCTAGGCTGCCATAAGGAAATTTTATACATCCCAGGCTGATTGTACTTATGCAATAATGAAGCTGCAGCTGAAGAGGACTCAGTATAGTCACATCACTGAATTCAGCAGAAAAATTCATTTTATTCTAGAATTCAAGATGCTGCTCGTCAATGGAAAAGTAGAAGAGGTACTCTGACAGTATGGGAACACACGATGTATCATTTACACACTTATCACCCAGACTGAGAGGGATAGTCGGGAAGGACTGAGCAAGGATGCTGGTATGGAAAGCCTGTTTCTGGATATAGAGGGACGAAGCTAAAAATGAGTCTAGGAAAAAACCTCTGCCTAGGTGAAGAGACTGAACAAAAAGATAGGCAAAGGTAGGGAGAAGTGGCTTGTATGAAGTGGCCCATTGGAATGGCACACAAAATTTAACTATTTTTTTTTTTACAGGAGATATCTGAAAGGTACCAGTAAATCGCTCCCTCCTATCCAGGGCTGGTTGATATGGCAGTAGCATACTCTTATGCTCTGCGAGGTACTCTGCCAGGCTGCACAGCAAAGTCTGAGCACTACACTGAAAAGCTCCAAAACTGATGCTGGTTGTGGAACAACAATATGATGAAAAAACAGTGGAGAAATTTCACCGACCAAAGAGAGACGTATGAAAATGTCAGGGCTGCAAACAATCACATTCTAAAACATAAGAATAAACCTTGCCTGGAAATAATGATTTTACTGTCTCATATTTAGTGACTCTGATTAGTGGATGATACACAAACCCATTGTACATTTGTTTATTGTTTCAGTTTCTGTAGAAACTGGAATGTCAATGTATCATTGTTTTAAAAGAGAAGAGGAATATCTTACAGTCAGAAGAGTTGAATGCTGTTTTAAAATAGAAATTAGAATTTCCTTTGTTTCACAAATCATATTTTATGCCAGGAATGCCAGGTAATCCCTTTATTTAGGTTTTTCCATGGGTGGTCATTTTCCTCATGGTAAGTGTGGTATCTTCATTAATTCCTTAGCACACACCTTTAAAAATTGATCTTGCTTAGATATGATACTACAGCATCTAATTAAGTCAATGAAGCTATGGTATATATTACAAAGTTCCATATAATGGTACATGTATATGCTGAAAATACCATCATTTGCTTTTTTGTTTTGGGCACCCTGTATGACAGAGTATTTTTTAAATTTTCTTGCTGTGCTCTGATTCCTTAGCTATAATTCCCTAGTTATATGGAGAATTTAGTTTGCATCTTAGTTTTCACAATAAATAATGTTCTTAAAGCACTTAGACTTTTCAAATTCTGTACAAAAGATAGAAACTAATTCCTTCTTAATACTGTGATTTTACTTGCATATCATAACTTAGCACAAGCCATGGAGCAAAAGCGAGCATTATGTGTGCACCGTCCATCTTGTTTTAAAGGTGGTAGAGTCCTATGGAAATAATGTGATGGTTGTTTTAAAGACATCGTAATTCATATTAATAACAAGCTGATTAAGAGTAAACAGACAGCAATAATTCAAGAAATACTCAACTTTTTGTAAAATTGGAGTTGGTATTTTTATATAGTGTTTTTTTTCTAATACTATCTGAATGTCTCAACAATAAGCAATATTTAGAACAGTAGCTGGACAAGAAAAAGGAGCAAAATAATAAATCAAAACAGGATACATCCTATAAGTAGTGTTTATGAAGCTTCAATTCATGATGAGAATACAAATGAAAAGTTGTAAATATTTTTTTTTCTTGTCATTTAAAAAAAGTGAGTCAGAACAAGCCCATAGAAAGATGATTGATGGAGTATGGTGGTATTATGAGCAATATTCTGGAAACGTCTTAACAGAGAGCCTATAAATTTGAGTTCACACATCCTTACCTTTCACAGATCAGAGTTTCACAAAGCAATGTCTTCTATATGACCTTCCTCTGTCATGCTTGCTTTATGCATTGTCTGTGTCTTAATGCAGACACTTGTACTGGGGTTTTTAGCAAATCGATAAGGAGGGGCAAACAAGGGACCTGACAAAAGGTTACCCCAAACTTTCAAGTGAACTGTCTTGCTAGAATCCAGTCAGTAGTCAAGAAATTAAATATATTTTTAAACTTAGTGGGTCACATTAAGAAGCAGCGAAGGGGAGAACTCTTATTATTAATGTGGAAGGGAAGGCAGGTGGCTATTTTTGCCTTTCCTTAGTTCTACATACCATAGATAGACTTTAGGCCAGCCTGTAGAGCTCAGCGGGTTACAAAAAACTAAATGTGCTGACTCAGAATTTATCTGACCTGGCAAGATAGCTAAGGGGTAAAAGTCACTTGGGAAAAAGAGATTGGTCATCAGGATAAACTTTTGGAAATATTTGAATTTTATATTTTATTTGACCATGGTGTTTAAAAACACTAATTTCTAATAGCCATTAGTTGAAGTACAAATGGATACAGAATCTATATGACTCCAACTTTAGAACAGAAAGATTTCAACAACACAGAACTCGTATTTGAGACTTGTTTACGCGTCAAGTGTAATTAATAAATTCCTAATTAGGAAGCTGAAAGTTTGTATAAATGCTTTCACAGAATTAATCATCTCACTTCTAAGACTAGTGACAGAGAACAAAGGAGAAAAGCTATTTCTACACATACATAAACAGGAACATTCAAGGAAACTGATTGTGCCTAACCGAAATAATGAATTCCTTAAAAAGTGACAAAGTGGAGATAACTGGATGATAAAAATGAAATAGCAAATAAAGGACTATATAAAAAACCCTACTTTTCTGGTAAATTTGGTTTTATAAGAATGTGTAGTTCTCTGAGAATCGCTGTATTAACTCTTTAACTGTGTCATGTGATGTAAAATTTTTTTGAAAGGACATTCAAAAAAAGTTTCCTTTCAAGACAGCGTATACTCTGAACTCTGCTATCTGGCACATTTATAATACACTACAGGGTCCATTTGCTTTTACTTTTGCATGGAGATTTAGTATAGTAATAGATTTGATCTGAACTTGGTTTTAATTACCTGTATAGTTTGTCATAATAAATTGTGTTACCTTTCATCACATTATTTATGTGGCACAAAACAAATGAATATAAACTGGCATAACATGTAATATATTTAAATTCTTTACTAACTCTTACATTTTGCTGAAAATGAATAAGGTAGTGGAACAAATCTTCCCCTAGGAAGGCAATTTTAGCCTTAATTATGGCTTCAGCTGTTCAGACCTTACTTCTGGTAAGAAAGTAGATTCTAGTGAAAAAAAGCGGAACTTTGCAAGAGCGCTAAGACTGGAATCAAAGAACATTTTCTGATATCTTATTAAGAAAGCTACAATTGAAAGGAATATTACGCTTTTTAAACACTGATTGAATGTCAAAAAGATGTAGCTTAATTGGGACTGGGTTAAGTCTAACAGGATAATGCGTTGCTTTACAAACAACCCTTACCTTCTGACTTGGAAGCAGGATCTGTATAGCAAGAACTGCAAATCCCACATATGTAGCAGTTTGAACAGATTAAGTCTTGAAGTGCTTAGAAGACTGACTGTAGGAACACGATACATGCTGCCTTAACAAGAACAACCAAAAGCTCGTATGTCATTGGGAAATATTGCTGAAATAATAAAATTTGCCTGAAATTTATTCTTAAGGTTCACCAAAACAAATTTATCATGACATTATATAGTAAATAAGGCATCTGAAAAGTGATTTGCACATACAGAACTGGAGACGCTGTAAAAAAATATCAATTTGAAGTACCTTTTAAAATCTGAGCCCATGAATGAAAAAGGATACGAGTTAAATGTTCTGACTGGGTGAACATCAATTTCAGAAACGCTCTTCAGCAGGACCCCAAATTTAGGCCATATGAAATAAGCTCAAAACTTTATTTGTAGTGCCCTGAATCTGTGAATATCACTTTAAGTGGATCATTTCATTTGCTTCTATTCTGATAATCAGAGGACAATCAAAGATGACAATCAAAACCAGAGTCAGGGTGGTAAAATTATATCATAACTCTTCATAGTACTTTTATTGCGATCTTCAAGAATGAATTTAGAGTAAAACATATTCCTTTGGCTTTATATCAACAGAGGGACTACATGGAAAACTGTTTTCATACACAGTTTAGTTTAATTTTCCTTCCTAAGCACTATCAACCGCCACATATACCTGCCCAGAAATATCTATATGGGTATTCAAAACCTGTGTTCCTTATAATGTATGCTAAAAATGTTTTACAGGACAAATCCTGGCTGAATGTATTAATTTTACATTCACAGTCTTTGTTGATCCTAGAAACTATGGATTTATTGAAGTACAGCCATGTCTCTGCAATATTACATCAAATACAGTGCTGACACAAATTGTATTGAGCATATACGCCCCATAGCATTGGAACAACAGGAAATTCTTTAATAGTAGCTATAATTTTGTCATTACATTCAAAGGCAACGGGGCTAAACCTCTAGGACTGAGCAGATTAAATCTGAGATTGTACATAAGAAGACATCATTGTTCAAAAATTTATGTTTGGACAACACAACAGTCTCTTGGTTTTGTGCCTAACACATACCAAAGATGACTGTGAATGAAAAACATTATGTTACCCTAAAGAAAGAGTCTGTGAAACTGATAGGTGAAAATTACATTCTTCTATCTAGTGGAACTAATAACAGACTTAAAATTTCTAACAGGAAAAAAACCCACTGAATTCCATAAGTCTTTGTCTTTTGGAAAACACATTCGATAATTGTTATCTCTGCTCTCCTTTTCTTATATGCAACTCTCGTTAGTTCAACTAATTGATTATAATGCCTTAAGTAAGCAGCAGTGAAAACTGCTGATGATTCCGCTCAATTATATTCCAATAACTGAAGATCTACCCATATACATACACCAGCTCCATCACTGTGACATGTGAGCACACTGAGGTCCAATCTCATTCACTAATGCATCAGTTTCCAACATAAATGTATAGGGTCTAGCTGAGATGGAGTTAATTTTTCACAGCCCTCATAGCACTTGTATCAGTGGCTAGCAAGGTGTTGATAACACACCAGTGCTTTAGTTACGGCTGTGCAGTGCTCACACAGCATCAAGGGTGTTTCTCAAACATTCCTTCCTCTTACCAGTAGGCTGTAGGTGGGCAGGATCTTGGGAGGGGACAGAGCCAGGACAGCTGATGCAAACTGACCGAAGGGATATTCCATACCATATGACATCTCATCAGCAATAAAAGTTAAGAGAAAGGAGGAGGAAGAGGAGGTATTTGTTATTTACAACATGTGTTTTTCAGAGCAACCACTACATGTACTGAAGTCTTGCTTCCCGAGAAGTGGCTGGACATCACCTGCTGATAATAAAGAGAATAAAATCTTTTATTTTCCTTTGCTTTTGTGCACAACCTTTGTATTTGCTTTATTAAGCTGTCCTTATTTCGACCCACAAACCTTTCCTTATATTTTATTTCCCCTAGCTAGTTAAGGAGGAGGCCACTATAGAGTGGCTTTGGTGGGCATCTGGCATCCAACCCGGGTCAAACCCACCCTTTTGGCACCCAACTTGGGGCACGAGGAATTTGAGATAAGGATAGTAATTGGGAGAGGTAACGGGCAAAATACGGACTGAACAATGTTAGATAGCTGAATAATTTTTGGGTGTTTTCATTGTAATTGTGGTGAATGGCCAATGGGCGAATTGTGTGTGCAAACTGCCCGCTTTCATTCAGTGCTTTTGGTTTTGTTGTGGGGAATACTTTTTTGTTGATGTGAGTGAAGTTTGTGAAGATTGTGTGAGGAATGTGAATTTTAATGATAATTCTTGGTAGCATCTCTGGGATAACATATTTAGAAGGGGGAAAAATACTGTGCAAGGGCAAATGCAGTGGAATAGAGGAGTGAGAATATGCAAGAGCAACAACTCTGCACACACCAAGGTCAGTGAAGAAGGAGGGGGAGAAGGTGCTCCAGCATCAGAGCAGACATTCCCCTGCAACCTGTGGTGAAGACCACGGTAGGCAGCTGTGCCCTGCAGCCTGTGGAGGTCACTGGTGGAGGAGATCCCCACCTGCAGCCCGTGGGGGACCCCGCACTGGAGCAGGGGGATGTGCCCAAAGGGGGCTGTGACCCTCGGAAGCCCCCGCTGGAGCAGGCTCCTGGCAGGGCCTGTGGCCCCGTGGAGAGAGGAGCCCACGCTGGAGCAGGTTTGCTGGTGGGACTGGTGACCCGTGGGGGAGCCATGCTGGAGCAGCCTGTGCCTGAAGGACGGCACCCATGGAAGGGACCCACACTGGAGCAGTTCATGAAGAGCTGCACCTTGTGGGAAGGACTCACACTGGAGGGCTGTCTACCATGGGAGGGACCCCAGGCTGGAGCAGGGGAAGAGTGTGAGGAGTCCTCCCCTGAGGAGGAAGGAGCGGCAGAGACAATGAGTGATGAACTGACTGAAACCCTCATTCCCTGTTCCCCTACGCTGCTGGGAGGGGGAGGAGATTGCGAAATTGGGAGTAAAGTTGAGTCTGGGAAGAAGCGAGGGGTGGGGGGAAGTGGAGGGAAGGTGTTGCAAGATTTGGTTTTATTGCTCATTATCCTACTTTGATTTCATTCATAACAACTTAAACTGATTTCCCCAAGTCAAGTCTGTTTTGCCCACCATGGTAATTGGTGAATGATCTCTCCTTGTCCTTATCTCAACCCACGAGCCTTTCATTATATTCCTTCTCCCTGTCCAGCTGAGGAGGAGAGTGACAGAGTGGTTTTGGTGGGCACCTGGTGTCCAGCCAGGGTCAACCCACCGCACTAAACTACCACCTCTGTTTACTTTTATACAAGACTTCAATCCTTGTTACATTCCATACATCATCCTTTTTCTAAGCCACAGAAGGCTATATTCCTGCTAAATATTTTATAATCTTCAAGTAGGCAACAATGAAACAAATTTAGAGTTATTGTGCATGTAGTAATAGAAAGAAATCTTCTTGAGAAGTATTTAGCAATTATTTCAAATTCTTTCTTATACCTTGCCAGTTTTTGCTGTCATTAAATTGCACCTTGTTCACTTCCAGAATGTAACATATTTGAAAGGTGTATTTCCACCTGAATAGAAATTTAAAGTGACGATGGTTCTTCTTCATACATTCCCAAGACAGAAAAAGTGATATTAATGAAACGTGAAACATCATGAATTAGATAGTAAAATATTTAAACTTACTTGTAGTTGTTCTGTGACTATGACACCCAGACCACAGTAGAAGTATACAAGAAAACTAATTAGACCTTTTTTTCTTCTTCTTTTTTAACACATCTTTTTAAATGCAATGAGTTTTTCAGCGGACAAATTATACGCATCTCACAATTTAGAGATTTTAGAGCATCACATTTACACGGCCTCCAAAACCTTATTGAGCCAATATTTGGTAAATGGATATAATAGAATAGAATGATGCAAAATTCTTAAGATGCAATTATTCAGTGTTTCTGAACTGACCTTCTGCTTGACCATACCTAAACTGGGAGTAAGGTTTTAGAGAGTTTAGATAGCCATTTGACAGCGATAGTCAGGGATGGAATCTAATTAATTGTAAGATAAAGCTTGCGACATTTGCAAATAGGATTATATATTTTAATTCCTAATGATAGAGGGGCCTGGACTCCCAACCAAGATACCTGCTATTTCTAGTCCTAACATTTAGTGTGATTAATTCTGCAGAATTAATCTGCAGAATAGACTTTATATAATTTGCAAAGTATGATTAGCCAAGATAAATTTTACTGAAATCATGTTCTATACTTTTGCTCATGAATGGCCCATGTTCTAACTTTAATTTGAATGTGAACAATTGTAATACATTCCACACTACCTATTTTTAATCTTTTCTCCCTTTCCTCAATGAATATGATTTTTATATTTCTTCTCTGACTACATAGTGAACTCATTTATATCCTGTTTCAGTTTTCTATCTGATTAGTTCTTCTCCCTACAGATTTAGTTTTGCTGAGCCATAATGGTACCACACAGACAGCAGAATAAAATATAAAATTCATACATAATCATGTAAGCAGAGATAGAATACCTGCAACTCCTATTCATTTCAAAGAAGCTGCCATTGTTTAATACCTTTAGAAGTTGCACCCCTGTTTATATTCAGCAGAATACATTATCCTAGTATATAGCACTGGATAATTATCAGTAGATGAATGCACGCTGTAAAATAAATATCAGAACTGGCACAAAAAGAAATACCTTCTTTGCAATCTACTCTTGTCTCCAGAATAATTACATAGTCTTGGGGGTGGGGGGAGGGGAGAAATCTGAAAAGACCATTGAATGAAAACCTTCCCATATCTTTAGGTTTAACAAGAGTACCACTGAAAGAACATGTACAAAGCTGGGGAGAAACCTCTGAGAAAAGCAGATTGAATTTCCATCAAGAATCCAAAAGATTTTGGTGCTATCAGCAGACTCAGATAAAACTCTGTACATAAGCACTTCTCTGTCTTGCAAGAGCATATAATAGAAAAAGGAGCAGCAGATTTCGTTATAATTGTCAGTTCTATTCAGATAAGCATATAGTGGTACTGTTCCCTCACATGAAGCATTTTCTGCAATTTATAAGGCCATTCGGAAAAGTGAGCAAGCTGGCAGTTTATTACCAGCTGCATTTTGCATAGCAGAGATGGTGCAAGTAATTTCCATCTAGAATTAGAATGAAGTGGTGGCAGTCTCCCACTGCCAATAACCACATGGTCTAGTAGGTTGGGTACAAAATTCAGGTTAGAAGAGACCTATCTTGTTGCTAACTTTAACAATGGGCTTAAAATCTTTCACACCACCCAGTAACCTTTACACGTTGGTTCCACAACTGCAGGGAAGACACTTCACTGTTGCACATACTGTTCCTATGTGCTTAATTAGTTCTCAATGAAAAGTAACTCAACTTTTCAAGGTATTGGGCATAGCAGTGTCCAGCAACTTCTCTCTACAGAAATTGGGACTGTTAAACTAGCGTTATTATTGATCGGCCTTAATTATGTAAATTAGTACAACCAGTCAGTTTATAATAAATGACCGGAACAGCACACATCATGGATGAAACCAGCTTGAGTTACCAGGCTCACTGAGCTTGAGACTGAACCTTTGGACAGCCACAGAAGTCCATATGCAAAACTAATCTGGTTCATTGTAAATTTTAGTCTAATTTAAAGTCTGAGATGTCTCTTCCTTGCTATATGAAGATCTTTTCCTCTCAGTCTTTTACCTATTTGATGGCAAAATAAGAAACCATTGTGTGAAAAGTCAACCACGTGAATGGAGGAATTCTTCAGCTGGATCAGAGGAATATTATAGCAGCAGTTTCTTTGAGCAGTGAGAAGCACCTGGAAACAGCTTACAGTTATGCCAGTTCCCATGTTGCCTGTTAAGGATAAGATGGCACTAAAAGTAGGTCACAAGTATACCACTTCACTTAGCGAGAATTGAGCCCTAAACAATTAAAGTAGACCTGCTGGAATAACTAGTGTGTGAAGAAGAAATGAAAAAGGTTAAATATTTGATAGACTGGTGTCAAAGCATCCCATTAGTATTTTGCCCCTGCTTCATGGCTTTTCAGAGAAAACTTATAAGCTCAGCAGCAGCACTTCAGTAGCACCATCTGAATACAGAAAAGCATTCTAGTGAAACTTGTGACCAGAAAATCTGCATGAAACTGAGAGCAGGAGATAAGTGAAAGAGAAGTTTTAAACATTTACAATTTGATCATTCACGAACAAGGTGTTTCTTCAGTTTGCATGATTCAAGGTAATAACCTAAACTTCAAGCTCCCTCAACTTCTTGATATTATCCACTCATGCTCTAGTATAGTTATTAAATATCTTACCAATGACTGCTAACTTTTGCAGTCCAAGTAATCCGCACTAGCAATGAAACTTAGATGAAAGAGTGCTGTTGTTGAAGTGCATGAATATAGCCAAGACTGTTTGGGAGCAGGATAAGTGTCCCAGTTCTGCAAACAGATATGACCCACCAGGTACTTATTTGAATTGACAGTAAAGAAGTCACACTTTTAAGCTGTGGGGTTTTTAACTTCATTATCTATAGTTCAATGTAGTGAAATACCAGGTCTACAATTAACTGTGACTTGACATGGGGGGAGCAGTGAAGATGACCTCTGGCAGCCCTCATTCCTGGGCCAGAAGGTGGTGGTTCTGTCCTTCACACCAGGCTTTTGGGACCTAGCCAAAACTAACACTGCAATCTATTATGTGCTGTTCTTTGGATGAGATGTTATAGATTTGGGTTCATTGCTACAGATCTCACTAAACATTTTGAAAACAGATGGGGATAACCAATGCTTTCTGGCCAGCATATCCTCTATCACACAACACGACTGCAATATACCTTCTGTCAACAGAAATAGGATGTCATGCTGAAATCTATTTTACAAGCCACTGCTGGTCATATCACAACTGTCAGTCATATGACAGCCTCCTATCACTGTCGCCCTACCTTTACCAACTGATTCCCTCAAGAGATACTGTATGATTTCAGACAAACTTCATTATAGACTATAGCGTAAGCAGAGTCCTCATTGTCTCCTTTGAACTACCTGCCATCTCATTTTGAGCTAAGGCAAGTAGTCAGCATGTTAGCTGCTTAACTCAAGGTAACTGAGTAAGCCGCTTAACTTGTTTCCAGTGAAACTTCCCAGAGCTTGGCACTAGTGCTTTTAAAATAAATATTACATTTTAAATCATAAAATACTAATAACTTAAGACTTTTAAAGTACTACAGGAACAGCTGTGATAAACCAAAATCAATTATCACGTGATCAAATGTTTTGCTGAGTAGTAAACTTACTTCAAGGTTTCTTTTATGGTCCACAACAGGGAATTTCAGACTGACCTAAGCTAGAAATATCATTCCATAACCAAATAATTTGGATAATTTTCAAATGAAACATTGTAGCACCATCTTCTCGCTTTGCCTAGGTATACTGAAAACAGAGGCACAGGAAAATCTTCTGTACGTATTTTTCATGTCACTTTGATACTTCTATTTCTTCATGAAAGTCATAAAAAACCCCTCCAAACAAAACATTCTTTAAAAAGAACACAGTAGTAATTTTCCTGATGGCACACAAAATGTGTCCTCTTTTTTAGTTCTTTCTGCTTGCTTTTTCACGGGAGGTGAAAGATAACACAAAACATGAAGCATGAAAGAAAAGGACAAGAAAATTCACATCACAGACAAAAATCTACATGATTTTGCTGGGAATAATGGACCCAATCCACCAAATAGCTTTAGAAAAGCAGATAGAGTTCACGAAACTGCCTTTTCAATACACACTCAAATGAAACAATATTTTCACAACTGGAAAGTATTCAATTTGTTCTGCGCTTCTTTCCATATGCTTCTGTGCTTCCTCTCTAGAGACATGTCTAAAACTGAACTTCAGTATAAAACAATATATGGAACACTCTGAAAAAGAATCAACTCCTTGCCAGCATCAATAGAATGAACACTTTTTCAGACCAATAGAAGTGGTATCTGTGCGGGTTGTTATGTTATTTTAGATACCTTATAGACTGATTATTCAGTTAATTGGATCAAGGGAGTGCCTCAAAGTATAGATGGGATCTGTCAATAAGAACTTGCTAAAAGTAGGGAGATGTTTTACAAGTAAAAATACAGACTAGATATTCCAGGAATGTTTATTTTTCTACTACAAATATATTTATGCACTTTCATACCTCTGTAGCAGATGTCATATCATTTCTGATTAAAATTACTTGCCATTAATAGATTTCTCTCAGGCACGGATTAAAATCAGCTTGTATAGCTAATTCCACAACCTAAAAATTTCCACTGCATTTGCCAAAATGTCCTCCACATTTTCTGATACAAATAGGTAGACAGATACAAATAGGACATCAAGAACTGAAAGTCAGAAGACACAAGTATTCTTAATATCTCTGAGAGCTCATTCATTTAGAGACCCCACTACCTGTGGATAATTTATGTGTGCTCATTCCAGCTATTGCTGATTTAAAATATTAAGACAGCTCGCTAACCTCAGTAAAGAGACTCATAGGCTTGAAAGATGGGATAAGGCAAAAAGAACAAGCTGGCTGAGCACGCCAGATGAAAAATTTACAATTTTAATATCTTTGTATTTCCATATTCTATTATATGTTCATCAGAATCTGAAGCATGGAATAGCAGTTACTTTATTTCTTTTCTGCCTCCAGGTATACACCAAGACTTCAAGCTGATAGGTTGGTTCATATAACACCAGCTCTCTTATGACTCCAGATAATTTATTTATAATGAGAATCATGTGTTTTCCCAGTAAGATGTTGATGCAATATGACTGCCTTTTCAGTTTCTAAAGATGTATAATTGTTAAATGGATACAAATATTGATAAAACATCATTTCTTACATGAGAGCAAGTGTGCCACACAAGGAGGGTTTTCAGTGATGAATCCTAGGAGATAAATTACACATCATCTGATTTTCAACCCAAGGAAATATTTCCTCAATGTTTAAAGTCTGAACTGCTGAGCAGCTTTAGACTGTTCACTTCCACATTAATTAGTCTATTCACAATTACCTGGAAGTCCTTCACTATTTATAAGTACGGTATTTACTTGGCTTAGTTCCTGGAGAATGGGCACTGAGGCTGTATTTGGAACTTGAGTTTACAGAAACGCACAGACACGTGACTTCCATACATTAAACCACAATGTATAAATGTCCTCTGGCATAACAGGACGCACAGTGTATGCATGGGGTCATGCCACCAGTACACTAAGCCACGTGATGGGAGAAATGAGGGTGATAACTAGAGAATATGTCTTACTGCAGGGCACCTTTGCACATGAGACTTTGCATGTACATGATCATTATCAAGTACAGGTTAAGTCTTTGTGTGATTCCTGGCAGAATCAGAGCCCTGCAATAAAAGTAAAAAGCACTGGAAAAAGTTCAGGTTGCCTACATCAACATGATGTCAAAAACGTAACTTCCAGGCTGCTGGAAGTGAAAGACACCAAAATATCTACTAAGAAGCATTTTGTAGATGCGAGTCAAGTTATATAAATCAGGTTAGTGAATGCAACAATAAAGTAAAACAAACAAAAAAGGACTATACACATTTGAAGGTATACTTATAGCATAACACTGCTCATAGGAAAATAAGCTTCACATTCTGTTGTTCTGTTCAATTCTCAAAATACGTAAAATTTATAGCTTTAGAAGTTACATATTAAAGTTTTCTTTTAGGTTTGGTAGCCACTGAGGTGGTAAATGTCCTCACTTAGACTAATCCCTGTGCATTACAGCACTACAGACCAGAAGTGGTACACTTGGAACTTTGTGCCCAGATGACTTGGTGAGATTAAAATCAGTGGTAATGAAACTTTACAGATTTACAGACATACTGAAAACAGTAGAAGGAAGTTCAATAGTATACTCCAGGACATAACAGCAGCACTGGAATATTTTCTTTTTTTTTTTTTTTTTAAATTATGAAGAGAAAGATACAAAAATGGTTCACAGAATCGAACAGTCATATCAAAAGACAACTATAAAGAAGAAACCTTGCCAACCCTCCCCCCAAAAAAAATTTTTTTTGAACTAGTGATTTCAGTAATTAAATTTCATGTTACTTAAGTTTCCAAACATCTAAAATATTCACTCTAGTATGTAAGACTTAACTGAGAACATTACTAGGTAGCGCTACAGTGATTAGCAGTGTACTTCAGAAGTGCTTAAACACAGGTCAGGATGTCCTTACCAGAGATTTACTCCCAAAAGATGAAGCAGTGCAGTCCTTTAGGCTGTGAGTAATTTAGCATCAAAACCTAGAAATGAGGGAGATTGTCAAGAGGGGCAACAAAAGTATCCTCATCACTTACCATGCTGTTGAGACTGTACGAAAGTTATGAAGACTTGTTACATGCAGAAGAGTGTGATAAAATAAAAAGAGTTTAACCTTAAACATTTTTTTATTCCTAAAATCTGAGTTTAGCTATAGGAGACAGTCTACATCTACAGCAGCCAAACAACCTGGATCACATTTTCTCTGTTTGAATTTCAAACACAGCCTACGACAGTTTCAGAGTCTCCCTCTAAAGAAAACTGTAAAATCCATCTGTTCTGATGAGCTAAAATAAATAAATAAAACCTTTTTCACATTCCAAGCATGTCTGTTAACTCTCTATTAACACTCTTTGGATAGAAATAGCATATAGAATGCGCAAGAGCTAATATTGGAAAAGCTAAACAAAAGCTGTAATCAGATTTTAAAACAGACAATGTAAAGCATTGTAATTAACTGGGTTGGAAAAAAAGTGGTCCTTATTAGTGCAAATGAGCTCATCTGCTATAGGAATGAATATTTCACAATCTAATCCAGAATGTATTGACATCAGCCAAACATTTACATTTCTTCCATGGACAGATTGTTATTGACCTTGTGATGTGACATATCTACTGTCACTAAGCTACAAAATGGGAATCTCATCCTGCCTCTCCTCTTTTATATACAGAAAGCAACTAATTTGTCAGCATGCCAGCTTTAACTAGCTGAGATGAAGGTAAGCTAATTTAATAGGAACTGTTCAATAGCTTCGACCCACCTGACACTGTCAGTTAAGGCAGCTCCACATTGCAGTGTCTTTCATTATTTCCAGCTCTTTCTTCAGACTACTTGAACAGCAAGTCAAATAATATGCTTAGGAGTCAATAGGCCTGACTTTTTCTCAAGGACATTCTTTTGATGCCAGGAACTGTCAAGTGGGAAAACACGTAGCGTGAAGGTGAGAGGACACTAATTAAATATACATAGCTCTGGCCAAAGAAGAATGAGGCACAGCTTGCTATCTGAAAACTCAGTTGTCTGCTTGACTGAGGTCACAGCTGTTGACTTGTACAAGTTCTTAAGTTGCGATCTCAGTATGAGATGCTTTAACATTCTTAAATACCAGACAAAGGCTATCTTCAAGGATTCTGTGTACAGTTATAGGTGCTTCTGCAGTTTAAAGACAGACATAATAAAGTCCTTATTTAAGTTCAGCTAAAATAAATATGTATTATTTACCGATCAAACTTTGAGGTATTATGGTATTTACTGAATCTAGGGGAGAATCCATGCTTGTTACAACACGAGTGATACTATTATTCATGTCTATGCAGAAACTGTCTTTTTTAAGGCCTGTTTCAAAGCATGATTCTAACCACAACACCCCTTCAGATTAAATTGGCTGCAGTGAAGAGCAATGGACAACATGCTTACATACATGCTTTTGAATTATTTCACAGAGGTGAACGTGCATGTTCCCACCCGTGTCAAATGCTTTCATCAGGCCACGAAGCTAACATAAAAAAAAAAAATCGCATGGCCTAACGCTTTCTTCTCTTCCCTCTTTTTTCATTGCACTACTGATTGCTCTCATTTAACATATATTATCTAAAATCAAACTTTCTACTGTCCAGAGCTGAAAGCTTATTTTATTTACATTATAAAGTATCAATACAATTTTTCTTAATGAGTGCTGCTGGACATAGCTGCACAGTGCAAGTGTTCTGCAGAGTTCCCTGAATGGTGCTACCCTGCACTCTCACATTGACTTGGCTCAGTGCAGTGTTGTGCCAATGTGCCAGCAAACATCCTATTCATGCAGCAACATAAATGAGCTCATTTAGAGAGTCAGAGTTTATTAGAACTTACTGGCTTGAGCAGTCTGTCCTTTGAGCACTCCTATACCGCAGGTGGACTGGTCTGCATGTGCTTCACAAGCCTTGGAGTGCCCTGGCTCAGTCTGGGAGTCACTTTACTGCTGTATTGCAGGTGTGTCCTTTGAAAAGAACAAATCATAATAATAGTTACAGAGTTGAAATATTTATTACATATCCGTAAGACAAAAAATTCAAGTAGTATTACCAGTATTTCATTGTACTTCGTAATACCACATCCAAAAAGCTGTCATTTGACATGAAAGCGGTCATTTGTCATTTTGACCTGAAAGTTGTGGCTTTTAGGTGTCTTTCCATCTTGCCACATGCCACCTTGACCTGCAGAGTCTTACTTTACCCTGCTATGTATGACATGATTTGTGGATGTTCAGCCTTCCACAGACACCTGGTTAGCAATGACCCATACCTACAAAAGATTGGTGGTTTTGCTCAAATATCTGTGCAGGAAGAGATTCTGTAACAGTTTACATGTTATGAGGACTATCCCTCCCTTCAGACTCAAGGGTAATCAAACCCCACATTATCTGTAAATGGGCAGATGAGGAAGTGCTCAAAACTGGGCTTATGTGAGAGAAAAATTATGCAAATTAACACATTTAATAGTTGCATAATTTCACACTAACTACTAAGCATTTCAAACTCCAAAATTTAGTATTCCTAGTACATAAATATAATGGTGTATCACATTCCCTCTTTATTGTTTCCAGTCTCCTGCAATTTTATCAGACTGTGGCCAAGGAGAGTGTTTTCCTAAAAACTGAATTTTTCCTCCCTGCTGACCACACAAATGACATTGCGCATTTAGTTTATAAGAATTACTTTTGTTCATCAGCCATCACAAAGAAGGACAGGGGAAAACAGAAGTTCTTGCTTTCTTCAGAGACTGGACTTGACCTTCCTTTTGCCTCCACCAGGCTGTTTTCTGGCTTGAAAGCTGTGGGATGAAATATTGTCTGATAAATTACTAATATGCCATTTAACTAAGTCTCTTGGACTATTTGAGAGCAGTCACAGGTCTCAGTTCATAATCTTTTCAAGTTAACAGCCTTTTTTTCCCAAGTTGTAACTGTGTCACTCTCTGAACACATTTATATGTAGGCTGAGAGCAATACAGTTCATACTCCTTAGGAGCAACATGTAATATGCTGTTGCTGAAGGCAAAATCTCCAGCAAAACTAACACATACTTCACTAGATCCCGTTTCTTACTTCCCTTTACTTTTGGTTGTATTTTTCATGCCTACTTATTAACAGCCTCTGTATATACGCATCAGTCCCTTCAGTTCAAGACCTACCTGCCCATGCAACATGGTTGGGAGCTACCCAACAGCTGCCTGCCTTACCTTGCTTGACTTCAATGTATTCAGATAATGTTGTTACAGTTTTACAAACATACTGAAATAACAGACGCTTCCTGCCTCATTGCAATTACATATTTTTTAACATCTTGGGTGTCACATGTACAGCCCATGAAAACCTGGCTGAAGCAGCTGGCAAAACTAAGCTCTATGGGTTCGGTCTAGCAGCTCTGAAGAGACTTCCTTGCAAATCCTTCTCCCATTTACTGTGAATTTGCAACAATGTAGTTCTGCTGATTGCAGAAGAATCCCTTATGTTTATAAAAATGTAACTGGTAGCAATTTTTTGGGGGGGCTTAAACACAGATGAATATTGGCTGCGTTTGCTAGTTTCAAATTCTTTAACACATTATGCTCCATATACTGGTATTGTGCTACAATCACACTCCCATCCAAAATTACAAAAAGAAAAATTATATGCTTTGATCTTTTTCAAAAACATACATTATTTCCAGAGTATTTTTCAAGTATAGCAATAGAGACGAAATACAAACACAACCATCAAGAAAACTGTAAGTGACAGTAGCTTGTGATAGGGGCAAATTGGATGAAGGCAAAACGTTCAAGAAAAATATTTTTGACTTACCATTCATCCTGAAAAAATTGCAATATATGGATGGTAGATGAGAAATATGAGATACTAAGATTTCTACAAAATAATACATCAACTTTCTACCCAATGGTTGTTCTGTAATTAATGTACCTTAGGCACTGACCCACTTTAAAAAAAAAAAAAAAAAAAATCAGAAAAAATAAAGTTCTATTCCTCTATTTCTTCGGGGCAGGAAGCATGTCAATGTTTGTAAACTGTTATGTAAATGCATAGCAATACACAAATTTTGTTAACAATGAAATAAATCTATTTCTATACACAAACCCCAGATATTAATAGTAACCCTTTTCTAGCCAAAGACTGTGCAGAAGTATATATCCCAGTGTGGTATAATAAAGCAAACCCCACAACAGCACCTTTATTATGTCACACAATCTTGCAGATTCATAAGCATACGAAGGGTGGTTTCAACACTGGCCTTACAAGCAACTGTCCTGAAGCAATCACCACTGCGACGCACTCGGTGACCGGAGCTGATTTGTATACGAGCGGCTCAGTCTGCCAGCAGAGTATGTGTTCTGCCGTGCCAAATAATGTCCTACCTGCATTTTGGAGAGGAGACAAATAACCTTCCCCTTTCCTTGTCATTTTTGTAACACAAGAACATCTCTTTTGTCTCATTTGAATGCATAAGGAGATATTGAGTAGCTTTTTATGATAAATAGAATTTACTGCATAGCAACAACTGGAGATAATAATCCGGGTAAGAGCAGGAAATGATTCACTGGCTCCAGTGAATTGTTAAAAGTGTTTGACTTGCAAGTAGTCTTTATTGTGCAACCCAGAATGAGATTTTTATAGAAGCCCAGTGCTTGTAATGCTGTGCTCATTCAGGTCTCAGAAGGAGCACAACCACAGCAGTACAGTGTGGGCAGAGAAATGAGTAAAAGGGTCTCTGTTGCTTTAAAGTAGTATCCTAGGGCTGCTCTGGAGCATCCTAATCATCTGCCTTGCACAACTCATTGATCAGTGACAGATCTAGACTATGACTAATGCTTTATTATATTCTTTTAAGCCGAAATTTTAGAATGGACCATATGTTTACAGGAACTTTATGTTACAGCTTTCTAATTTTCCGGGGTACTTCAAGGTTTTGTGAGATATTGAAAATATCAGCAACATGACAGAATACTGAAAAACTCACAGGTCTAACAAAGGTACAGGCCATGTTTCTAGCTAACATGTTCAATTTTGACTCAAAGTTGAATCAAGAATATTTCCATCATCCATGTTTCTTTCACAAAACTTGTGATTTCAGACCTGTTGGTTAGGTGCTCACTTTGCAAGAACTCTTAATACATAATCACATTTGTTTCTTTTGTTTGGGGAGTGCATTAGCTTTGGAGGTTTTATTCCAAATAATGGAAAATATGAAGTTATGCCATTGATAGTGTATGCATCAAGATTTAAGGTCACCTGCAGGATTAAATCAAAGCTTTATTTCCCAGATTAGGAGTGAGACATATTATAATAACCAATACTAACTGAAAAAAAAAAATCCAATCATGACATGTATCTATAGCTTTTACAAATCTCCTATTAAAGCTTTTGCAAAACACAAAGAGGTTTCATATTTAAAAAATAAACAACAAAATCTGATACCTGATTTTACATTTCATAACGATAACCTAGACAGTATGCTGATTTAGCCTCATGATATTAGAATACCATGTTCATATGGTCTCTTAAGTGTGCATAAATTTAATGATGATACTCATTTCTTAATATACTCCACATTTTCTAAGACCTAAGGATACGATAACTTAAGTCATATCAATTTTTTTAAATTGGATACTAATCCACACCTTTTTCATGCACAAATGCTTTTCCCCCATCCACACCAAACAGTAAACCAATATATTTGTAGCTGTTACAGCAGTGAAAAACTGCATTCATGCTAGCTCTTAGGAACATTATTATGTGTTATGCTAGTTTAAAGTCAGAATCCTCAGCAGACAGTTTCTAGAAGATAGTTTTAAATAGGCTGGAGGTCATTATGTCACTTGAGCAATCATTTCTCACTAGAAAAAGACATTATTTTTTTTTCATGTTCACTATATTTATTCTTGGCATTATAAACACTGACATTTGACCTGTTCCAAACTGACATTTGTATGGAACTGAGTGCAAGCAGGTTCTCACTTCATCAAGTAAAACTAACTGCCAACAGCTGCTGTAGATTTAGATAACAGTATGATCTTCAACAAGAGTACGTGTTATCAGTCTGCCTGAAAAACACTGGCCGAAGATGTTTTAACAGCACTTTCAACTTAACTCCACTCCTTTGTTATAAAGATCTACCAAGAATATATTATAAGGCCATTTGATCAATTTATGGCATTTAGAGATATTAAATATTCCCCACGTATTAGTCAAATCAAGAAACTGAGATGCTAAGAATTCTGAAATCACATCCATGCTTACTACCCCAATGCTGCTCTGGTTCAGACCATGTATTCTGTAGCACTTTTTAGATTATAATACTAACCTTTGAATGAATCAATTAAACTAATGACACAGTTCTTCAACAAGAAGTTATAAAAGATCAAGTTACATGTATTGATTTAAGAAAAGGTATGACAGAGGCATAAAAGATAATGAATTATATGAATCAAAATGCACCATCTCATCATAAATGATTTGAGAGTTAATGAAAACTGGAAAGTTATTATTAAAACAGACTTTTTTTTTTTTTTTTAATATAATACATAATTAACACATGGAACTCATTGCTTCCAGGCATCATTTAATGAAGATGTTTATGAGGTTGGGGGCTTTTAAGCATTTTGTGGGTAATAAGAAATTTCACGTATAATCCAGAAGGCATATTCTGCTCCAAGCTAAAGACCAGGGATATAATTTAAAATCTAAGACTCAAAAAACAGAGTGAACACTTCAGGTTTATAGTCCACTAAACCATGAATATGCTATTACGCACTGTATCACTAGAGTCACAAACAGATACACTTACAGAATTTATCATTCTATTAAAAAAACTTCAACATTAGGTAGAGAGCAAATACCAAATTGTGGTTTACTCCAGAAAGCAGATTATTATAGGCTTCATGTGTCAAGACCTAGAAACACCATTGATAAACCTCAACTTTTCAGTCTGAAATACAGCACCTTAGAAAGCATTAAGAGCTCAACTGGACGAGATCAAAGAACTCTCAGTGGCAATGACCTGCTTGTCTCTATGTGGACTTCTCGGGAAAAATTTAGGAATAGGACAAGTTTAGAGTGATACTCGCATGGAAATGCTTCCATCATTCGTCAGTTTGAAGCTAAAAGGTTTCCTGATTTCCCAAGGTTTTTATCTATCTGGCAAACCTGAATAAACTTTCTCTGCAGGAAATTTTCAAGCCCTTTCTGGAATCCATGTATGCTTTAAGTATGCATAGCATAATAGTAAACAAATGATCACTTTTTAAGAGAAAAATCCTTTTACATATACAGATATTTCCATTTAACTACACTGCATGTTAAAACTTTATTATAAGGGCTGTGTCTCAGTTGAAATAGGCAGTTACACAGTATTTTCCACTTCTTCAGGCATATATGATGCTCTAACATTTTGACCTCATCTGTAAGATCATGTTTCCCCCAAATGGCTTTATTTATTCTTGCACATTTATGGCCTGAAGTGGACATGGAAATAGATGTAAAAAGAATTTTAGAAATGTTGAGTAATATAACACAGGTATTTGACTATTATCCTAAAAGAAACAGATCAGGCAAAATAACTGCCAATAATGCACAGACATGGTTTATTGCAAGCCAATCTAATAATAAAAACAAATCTAAACTTTGCCTACAACAAGAAAATAAATATTTTTCTCCAGCATTAATGATTTTTTAAAAGTATCTCTAGAAGGTTCTGAAACTACATAAAGTCTTGTTTTGCAAAGATTCCTGAGGGGGGAGAAAAAAAAAAAAAAAAGAGAGAGAAGAAAAGCACTCTGGAATCAACGGTTACATTCAGATCACAGCTGAGTTGATGGGAATGGAAGGAGAAGAGTATGTATGTAGATATGGATAGAGGTACATGAATCTGTATCTGCCAAATGAAAATAAGGACAAGAAAAATGTCCATTATTTGTGAGCATAGCTCGCTTCCTAATTTGCTATTTCAGCTTGAAATGCTAATTCCTAAACCAGAAACATAAATACATTTAACAGAGTTTCATTCTTCTGATATCCAATTTGCAGACAAAAATTCCCCCGAATTACATCATTTTTATACCTGAGGAACACTTCTTTACATTCTGAATAAATTCTTATGTTAAAGACAATAGAAAGGTATACATTACCAGGTGGGAATGTGCAATGAGACACAATACCTAATTATCTATCTAGAAATGATAATGCATGTTAATGTGCAGATATATAATGGCATCTTTTAAAGATTCTTCAGATGTGTGAACCGGATTCAAGTTAAAAAGCATTTCTTCCAAAAAGACATTTAAACTACCATTTCAACAATTAGTTATATTATAAAATTATACTAAAAGATGTATTAGACATATATGTATAACTAATACCCCAATGTCCAACGAGACTATGTACATACATTTAGTATAACATATATTAAATATCAGTATAAACATCTGCCCTGTTTTGTTAACAGTGGGAAACACTAACAAAAAAAAAAATCTGTTCTGAAATTTTGGGTAAATATAGATATTTTTCTAATACTAAGGCATAGAAAAATTGACCCTTAAAATAGAAACTATGTGAAAACCATCTGCTTTCAGAAAAAAAAATATGTTTAATCGTAAACAAAAAGGAAATACTTCTCCACAACTGATTTTCCTGAAGCTGTTACATCTTTTATGGAATTAAGCTGGACAGAAAATGGAAGAATTTTAAGTAACTGGAAAAAAACAACACAAACCCACACTGCAATGCAAACACAGAAATGCTCTGAACTTTGGAGTACCCTAATCACCAGCTACAGCCAGAGATTTTTTCTTCTTTTTGAAGATGTAGCTATGCAAAATAAAACAGTTTCAACATGAAGAGTTGATGATACCCTCTTTTAAAGCCTAACCAGTTAGACAGGTATTTGACATCTGAACTAGTGTCTCCCCCATACTAATTTAGTGCTCTTATCATATTAGGAGGAAGCATCATCATCATGAATTTAGTTGCACATATAGATCAGAATTTCCTTCTCTTTTCTTGCAAATAACAAAAAATAAAAGGTGTAAAAGATCCCAGTTTATCTTGTGTAAAGCAGTTCACAACACAAAAGACAACTAGAAGGAGAGGTTCATTTTATTAGTAAATGGAAAGTACAGTTAGAATAGATCTGATTTGGTTTCTTTAACTTCCAGTTTGGTTACCAAATAAAAAATGCAAACAATTTGCATAGCACCAGGATATTTCATAAAAAAAAAAAAAAAGAAGCTATAAATAGCAGCAAACAACAGCTATAATAGAAAGAAACAAAAATTGGACTGAAACACATAGCCATTGATCTCTGCTTAAAGAGACCCGGGCAGAGTTTTAACACTGCAGGAATTCCTCTAGTTTCCATGGATGGAGAAGGAGGAGAACTGAGAAGATGGTAACAGGCAAAGTATTTTGTGATATGCAGATGGTAAGAAATTAATTTCCATCTGACTTTTTTTCTCCACTGGGTAATTACACTCTCTCTAGCAGAAGCTTTGTGTCTGCATTGAAAGCAACAGTCAGTTCTCTGTAAATAACCTACTTTGTATATTGGGAAGGGGGAAAGAGGGCTTTGCAAAGATATTTTTTATATTTTTTGGTTAGAATTTTTGTGCTGTAATTCACTTCAAGTGAATCACTTCAAGTGGCTACTGTAATTACAGCTTAAATTTGGCACCTACATTCTGCTAATCTAATATTTTGCTAACTTATTTAAGCTATAATAAGAGGATAGAAAATTAGTTTTAGGCTTCTGTAATATAATTATTACCTTTTATAAAAAAATAAAAATGTGTACCCAATTAGTAAATAATGAAAACTAATTTCCTTTTGGTAGTTGGCAAAAAAAAAATGTGTAATTTGTCTTACAAATTTTTTAAATTACCTGCTTTACATGGCCAATTTTTCTTCCCCTTACTAAGTTTTGTAAGGACTTTTACACAAATAAACATCAAAATTCTATAATTACAAATTAGAATCACTGATTACATGTATTTGCTGTAATTACATAATTAGCAATAATTACATTAATTATACAAACAATAGACTGCATTGAGTAGCAATGAAAAACAAGAACATTCTCACATATAAAAACATGCTTTGAGCTAGGAAAAAAGGGATTTTATCTTTAGCACTAAACCGCAGCACTAAAGCACAGAGCGGCACCGCTGTAGTACCTGTTTTGTGCAGGGCACACTGTAGCCCTGTTTTGTTCAAGCACCAAAAACTCTCTTTAAAACACTGGTTACAAACATTGTGAAGTATTTTGGGATATATATATATATATCTATCTATCTATCTATCTATCTCTATCTATATCTATCTATCTATCTATATATATATATATCTCCCAAATAACACATGCAGAGCTAAAGAAGACACAATAAATGTGGAATACGTCAGGGATAAGGATTTCTTTTTCAAAAGCACCTAACTCCTATTTGCAAGAGCCTGACCCCGTGGCTGCACGATCAGCTCAAGCGGCTCGTACCATGGGCTGCCAATGAAAGGTGTGACTTCGCAGTTGACACCGCTACCCCTGCTGCAGGCTCCCACCCTTTTCTCGTGCTGCCCCTGGTGCTGCTGTGGCCACTGAGCTCAAATATTCATGGTGCCAACTGTTTTTATTTGGCCTTGTTAGTTTTCTGCCAAACTGTTCCAGATTATCCCTACAGCTGTCGGAGTATTGGTGTTGATGCTAGAAGGGGGAGCAGAACTCTCCTTTTGAAAGCAGCATTATCTTAGATCAAATTAAATAGGCAGTGAAAATGCAAATTTAGGTGCTTAAATTAGATAAACGTGGTATGCAAAATCAAGAAAGTCAGCACCCGGAACGTAGAGGCACTCTGGGGACACCTCACTGCACATCAATTGTGCACAGAACCTACTGCAAGTAGAGTAAGAGGAGGTCACTGGAAGAAAGCTTACAAACAGTTTCTTAGAAATTTTTCTAAGAAAAATTTTCTTCTTCCAAAGAAAATTAAAAACCCCGTCTTCTTCCTGAGTTCATCTGTGATCAGAGAATGGTCACGGTTAGTAACTACATGCAGAAAGAGTATTTTTAGTCTGAACCTTGAAAGTAAGAAACTCCGGTTACACCTGCAGTGCTAATTATGTCCCTGTCGAGGGAATGAGCCACGGGCTGCAGCCAGCTCGTGCACAGTGGCCCTGAGTTCCTTTGAGCTTCACATCTTGGTGTCCCATTCTTTCATGTGGGGGATTATGGGGTTTTTTAATGAGTATTGATAGGATGTGAAGACTGTGTTGCAGGTCACCTGAATAAAAATATCTATGACCTGAAATGAGAGGTACGCTTTATGCAGCTGGGGTTACTGCTTCAGAACACGGGAGAGTGTGAAGCTTGCCACAGGGATATCCAAGGGAAGGGACAGCCAAACCTGGGTCAGTCTCCTACACGCCACTCAGTGGGAGAAGTCCCTACAGCAAGAGATTCCCGGAACCACACCTGTGTTTGAGGGAACTTAGAGAGAGAACTAATTAGTTCAAACCAAAAGAGAGATCATCAGTGAATTAATATTTATGCAACATAGATGATCAAGGGACCAGGAAATAGGACTGAAAGGGGAGATAAATTACTTGACAGTGTAGTTGTTCCTGTTACGTTTATCAGAGTTGTAGTGACTAGCTTTGGTGCCTGGGTACATTTCTCTATTTATTACAGCTTTGATGTTCAGAAACTTTGGCTAAGTCAAATTGCACATCTGCTTTTAGTTGAAAAATTAATTGCAAAGCAAGAGTGTTTGCTGGGTGAAGGACTATTGGAAATAGTGTGCTCAGAGTGCTGAGGGTGAGGCAACCTTAGGTAAGTCAAAACAGGCAGCTGCTCTGCGGGTTTCACTAAATGTGACATCTGTATTTTCTGTCAGACAGGCGCAAAAGAATTCAGGCCAAAAATTCCTAAATTAGCTGGGTTAGATTCCTTTCAGGGCAAGAACACATGAAGTTTTGGCAGTGTGACACTAAGCTCAAGCTCTGAGTTTGGAAGATGCCATTAATACTGCTCTAAATCTTCTGAGTTACACCATGTGGTCAGTTCTCAGCTAGTCTAGGGATCAGGGTCCTGTCATTCATTCTTGTTTCCCAAGAAAGTGTGCCAGGGACACCAAAAAAGAAATCACGAGAAGCAGAAGATGTGTTTGTTGAATGTGTGGGGCTCTCCGGAGCAAACTGGTCAGCAGCTGAGAAGAAATGTAGGCAGGAGCAGTCACTCACATACACAAAGGCATTTTCTCTGCTAATTAAGATTTTGATACAAAATAAATTATCTAAGTGTTAGTTGATCTGAGATCTAAGCTGAGATCTCAGTAAAGTTGTTGCTTAATATGAATTCAACAATGTTTTTGAGCACAGGCCCACACAAATGTTATCAGTATGTCACCAGGTGGTCCACCTATACTCACCTGCTTTTAACTTTCTTGCCTAATGACCAGCCAACCCCAAAATAATAATAACAATAATAATAATAACAACAACAACAAACAAAAACAGCAACAACAACAACAACAACAATAATAATAATAATAATAATATACTGTGCTTATGATATTATGATAATTAGTCTAAGGATTAGCAGGACAGCAGTTTGTTTCAGTAATTAGAATACCTTGACATCAAAGATTTAAACATAGGCAAAGTGCTATTTCAATAAAAGACCAAAACTTCTGGGGTCCACTAGGAGAAATCTTTCTCATTATCTTGCTCTAACTCTTATGCCTCAAACCCCCAATGCAGGTAGAGCAGTTTCTGTTTAGAAATTTAGCTACAGCGGTCTGACTTAAACATTTTAATTATGCTGTTCTCACGCTACCTTTGTATTTAGTGAATGACAGCACTGGTGGAGGTTTAATGAGCTGTGAATGACTATACAAAATGTACAGGATCACAAAACCTGCTTCTCGTAATTTACATGAACAGTTACATCTAAGTGCCAGAATCTATGTCATGATCCATTGTTAATATACTCTGTATGTTCCTTCTTACGATTGGTTGGAATATAATTATTTTCAAGTCTCCAAGCTAAACCTGTCCATTCTGGTTTTCCTTTATCTGAATCATTCATCGCTACACAAAAAAACCTGCCTATGAACATCAACTCCCTAGAGGTTTTAACAGGTAGAGTATTTGATACATTCATACCTTCCACCTAACCCGAGATTTTCTGAGAGTGCTCTACATTTCTGTTTAAATCTCAGTCACACTCTGCTTATGGATTTGCAGACTGCCAGTATTTCCTGCTGGAATACCTGTAGGCATGTAGCACCGTTCACAAACCTGATAGAGGCTCTTGAAGAGTGAACAGATGCATTACCTCACCTTGCACATACATTTGATCTTGTGCTTTTTCCAGCTACCCAGAGTGCCAGAGCTTTTACTCTTTGCACATTGAAACTGAGAACATGCTATTTCCTGCATGAACTATTTTTTTTTTCTGAAAATCACTGGTATTCTTGCATAGTGTCCATAACAGATATAACACTGCTTACCTTAGGAGACTTAAAAATCACATCTCAGAGGGACATAGCTTAACACAGTAATCCTTTAAGCCAAGTCAGATAGTGTTATCTCATTATCTGTAGTTATTCCCTAACAAAGAACTCTTCATCTTCTATAGACTCATCTGCACTTCTATCTCTACTTATAAAGAGTGGCCATTTAATTTCTGAAATTCCCATTATTAAGCAATCCTCCATTTGTATCTCTTCCAGTGTTTCAGCTCAGGAAATGACTTGACATCATCTATTCATTGTTTACATAGATAACCAAAAACTACTTCCCACATTAACAAGGAAAAACTGTAGGAAACAAAGAAACCAGAAACAGAATTGACGAACATTCTTTTTTTTCTTTTTTTTTTTTTTTTTTTTTTTCAGAGTATAAAATTTGGTTTAAATGTATACCAAAACGCATCAGGAAAAGTAATTCACTTTTATCCTTTAACATACATGGGTGTTGTTACTGTTAAAGAATCTATTTCTGCAGTCTACACAACGCTCAAAAATAAAGCAGAGAATGACTCAACCGCAGTAGCATGGCTAACTGTGTAATGCTGACATAGGAGATAAAGACTGGGAAATAAAACAGTACTCTTCATCGCCAATTTGTAAAAGATTTAAGGAAAAAAACAAACAAACAACGAGCATGCAAATAAAAAAACCCAAACCCCAAATTCTGTAAAAAAACACCAAAATAACCCTACTTGATTCTAAAACCAACTACAGAAATACAAAATAATTGCCTGGAGATGTCACAAGAAGAATCCTGTTCTTGATGTTGCCAACAGCAGATTCATTAAAATATTTACTTGAAATGCTCCTACAAGCTCTACAACACATCTGCTTAACATCTAATTCTGAAACAACTCATTATCCAAAAGGCAGAAAAACAGGAGCAAAAGATAGAAATTTCATTGTGTAACAGAGAAAGGAGACACAGAGGAAGGAATTTTCTACAGCCTGGGCTGATGTGGATATGGAGAAGTGAAGGTGGGGTTACTATTCAATTTCCAAAAGATAAATCCAAAGTAAAGGCAAACATTTTTCTTCCTGTATGTCAGTTCTGCACATCAATCACTTTATATGGGACAGAGGCAAAAAATAGGAGAAAAGACACTGCACTAATAATTCACCTTCTGAATGCCTCAGTCTTGTACTCAATGACCCAGTTTGTCCAAATCACACATGCCTACACTTTTAATTTTTCTCTATGTATCTTAAGCATAAGAATTATCGATTGCAAATATTCAGTGTCAAGTATCCAACTGCATTTGTCCATAAATTGTTACAAAATTCTGTGTCTACACTGGGATTAACCCCAGCTGTAGAGAGATTGTTTAAACGTCAAAGCAACACGTTCTCTGGCATCTTTTGCAAACTGAGCATGCAGATCAGTGGGCACCCAATTAAAATAATACCCCAACTCAGCAGTAACAAGAGTATGGTGACCTTCCATAGTGTTAAGTACATAATGTTTTGCCAGTGCTGGTACACTTGTTCCCAAAGAAGTATTTAATTATCTTGATACTTTGAAAAATAATAACCGTCCTGCTAGTTATAGCCTTCTTTCTTTTCCATCTCTATGGCTTTTCAGAAGAAAAAAACCCAAACAAACCAGCTCCAAAAATCACTAAGATTTTTTCTCTGTCTGAAGGGTGGAAAATTAACACACTTGGAAAACAGCTCAAAATTCCTTGTTGTAGGCTTGTTCCCATTTTGGGGGAATGTCCATCTCAGCAATTTAGATAATGAGTTCCCTATACAAAGCGTAGGAAGAGTCAGGAATACCAGTCCAAAATTGCCTAACCAGTATAGCCAGCAGGATACAGTAAGGAAAGGGATGTTTCTTTTCCCCTGAGCTACTGCTTTAACATTACCCATATTCTCCTGTTTGGACTTGTAATTCTCATCCGGAGCAGGGTGCCTGAAGTTGCACTGGTTGTACAGTCACCCTTCTAAAGCAACATCCTTTTTGTCTCACTGTTGCATCATCATTGTTTAACAGAACTACTGTTCTTCGTTTAAGTCAGAAGACAACATCTGAATATTTACTGAACATATGAGATAGTTGACAAATAAGTAGATCAATTAATCTGAAAAGGTCTTAAATTGCTGTTACACTTACCATGAAAAATTACAAGTGATGACAATTTATTTGAAGACAGAATTCTGCAGCAGACCTCCATTAATTAACAATCCAATGTAACCATCATTTGAATTCCCAAAGGTCCTGAAGATCAATGTTATAGTATTTTCCTCAGTCAAGCATTATTTATGCATACAGTAATTTAAAATTATTTTTTGATGCAAATGATGATTTGTCAAAGACAAAGGATTTTCCAGTGCTTTATCTTTGGATGAAGGTGTTACAAAAAGCAAGAAAAAATATTCTTAAGGTCATTTACTAACAAAGAGACACAAGACTGCCTGAATTGCTGCTGAATTTTGTATTCCAGACATATAATCAGGAGCGAACTGCCTTTCTTGTATCTCAGGTTAGTGTCCTAATCGATTGTCTACATTGCTTCATTTCCCCCCTCTCTCACCCCGAAAAAAAGTTTCAGACAAAACCCTACAACACAAACTTATGCTTCAATAAAGATAGATATTCCAAGAATATTTTAAGTCCTTGAACTGTTAATGTTTAGGAGACGGACTTTATGCTCAATTTTCACATGCATAAAGATACCTCGTGAACGCTCCACTTAAGCTGTAGTCAAAAGGAATTACAGCATAATAACGACAGTTGTAGGACCTTTCAGAGTTCATCAATAAATCTCTCTCTGATGCTATATGAAGATATGGGGAAGTTTAATCAATAATTAATGTTAATCACGTTCAGTCTTAATCAATAACAGAACTACTATGCTTTTCAAAGCCCAGAGACAGTTCTTTTAGGTACAAAATCAAATTTAATTAAAGCTGTGCATGCAGAAGAGAGTTGTTAATGCTATCATAATTAGTTTGTTTAATACTGCAATTGCCAAACTCCCCTGTACCTTTTGCAGACTACTCGAATATTAAATTCATTATTTGCACCTGCTGCAAGAGAAAGCTGGGCTGTTCATGTATAGTACACATGCAGGAGACTACAGAGAAACGAGGATTCTCTTATCCTTCCAAGCCCATTGAAAAATTTGCTCAGAAATAAGTAGATAGTACCCAGAAATCTGAGCATTCCTGAAGATGAAAATTGTCAATGGAAGATGCATCAGAGTCACTCACCTGTGTCCCGTCAAAAGCTGCTTTTATATGTATGCTGTGACTTTCTCTTAGCCTCCCAGGATCATTAGGTCACATTGTGGAGAATAGCAATTTCATTCACTGCAAGTTATTAGGGAAGAAAAGTTTCTTCTTTAACTTGGGGATCAAAAAAGGTAAGTGCTACCCATTACTCCACCTGATCTCTTGAGAGATGTCAAACTGAGCCTTTCTATTTCCCTTCTCACTTGAAAGAGGAGGTCACAGCGTAAAAGTCAAATATTTAACAACCCTCCAAACAGTGTATTCAATGCCAGAGGACCTGAGTCAGGGAAGAGGGGTAAACGTTATGTGAACCGTGCTCTTTTGAGACTGTTCTCTTTCCATTCCAGTTCTGCTAGTAGGTGTCTATTTTCACACATTATAAATTAGGTAAATGTTAACCCGTTCACACTGACAGCTGCCTATAATGGTACACTTCATACCCCATGCAAAGAAAAGGAAAAAAAAACCCTGTTTGTTTTACCAGTATTTCTCATTCACACTAGCAAATGTCACTGGTCAAAGGACTGTTTGATACCATGGTTTTGGTGAGTAGACAGACATTGACGTGCTCTGAGTTTTACTGGACTAGAATCTAAGATTTGCTTCTGAAAACTAAAATCTTTGTCTTTTAAAATTTATAAAAACAGAAATTCACCCCTGCATTGAGTCTTAGCCTGCCTAGAGTGTTAATGCAGGAATTAATACTGCAACACACACCAATGTTCTGAGTTTCATCCATTTGGCTAGTTGCCTTGACCTCACATGTATAAAATTAAGCAAGTACATAAAAATTTGTGAGCTCAGAAATGCAGCCATTCTCTAGCAGTCAAATTTGACCAAATCTAACAGTAAAAAGTCCTGTAGTATTAAACAAACAAACAAAAGACAAAAGCACAAAATGGAAACCCATGAGCAAGTCTGTCACCATACACAATAAAGAATACCATCGATTAACTGCCTGTATGTTTGTTATTGCTCTTTTGGCTTTTTTTGAAAAGTAAGATCAGATGGAAATTTGCTTTGTATTTATGTTTCTGTCCTTAAGCATTCCTGATTGCGGCAAGATTCGGTCTTGTTAAAGTGCAGTCTCGCATCATTATATATTTCATTGACGATTTACTGTAATGCTGAATAACTGATCAATTGGCAGTTAAACTGCTCATTAAGAAAAAAGTACAAGTTTCTCTAAACTCAGCTACTCCATTTTTCTCCCAATCATTTCCTCGGTCTATTAACAGGCAGCTTTTGTCCTACCGTTCAATAGTGCAAAGTTAGATTTGCCTTATTCTGTGTAGTGTAAAGCACTTAGGCAGTTTTAAAGTGAAAGTACTTTTCGAGAAGCTTCTTTAGAGCAAAAATTACAGTAATAACATACATCTTAAATGCTAAATTTCCATGTTAAAGCATCAATTCAATAATCTGTGGTATGTGAAAAAGCAAGGTTATTTTACTGTGATTTTATTTGTTACAATGACCTGACTGCAATTCCCAAGAGCAAATACACACGCCATAAAATTTAAATTTAAAAATCTGACACTAATAGAAACTTCAATACGCAGACAGAAATCTACTTAGTCAGCAGCCACAAATAAGGACCACCATTTTCTTTCAATAACCTTTCCAACCTGTCTTATAAGTCAACAAGGCTTACTAAAGAAATCAAAAGCAAATGCTCATAAAGGTGCAGCCCCTGAATTTTTCACCCTTCCACTCCAGCATTGCAACGTGGAGTTTGCACACAAGAACATATCCGTGTCACCTCAGATGATCCTGTTATATACATCATATGAACCTCTTTTTCTTCCTGACAAGATTTGGGGGCATATACATATATATATAATTAAGTCTCACGAGCAGGTCTTCAGAACTGAGATATTAGTGAATCATGAAACAGGTTAGTGCTCATCTGCATGAAAATCCTAACATTTATGGTTAGACTGAGCTCTGTCCTATTTATGACATCACTGCATATCCCCTTGTCCAGGTAGATGGGTCTGCAAGCACTTCGGCTTCAAGCTGGGGGATCATAAGCCAAAAAGATAAAAGGTACCTGTTTACTAAAGCTCAGAAACAATTCTTCCATCTTATAATACTGTTACCAGTCAAAACTTGCTAAAGACATTCACAAGCCATGAAAAGAACAGAACTATCACCTCAAACACCTGCACACGAGAACGTATCATTAAAAGTCCCCACATGCCACAGTAATGCTGACAAGCTGATCTCTACAGGGGACTGAGGCAGTAGAGGTACAAGTGAGGAAGGATGGATGAAGATCATGAAAAGCTTTAAGAAGAAGCCACTAAGATGCTGAAGATCACAGAGAAGCAAGGGAACTGTGAGATGTTGGGCAACATCCTGACCAGAAACAGCCTAGCGGAGCAGACAAAGGCACTGTTCTTGTTCAGTCCCTCCTGCCTGTGGGCAATCACAAAAACTTCACCCCCCTTTTCTCCTCCATAGAGAAACTGAGCAGTAGACTGAATATTGGTGAACAAGTTGGGCTAAGAAAATGAGGAAATACTATAACTCAACAGTTTTACTCCCATAAGCTAGGATTGCATATTTTGCCAAAGAGCATTTTAGAAATAGGGTACAACACTTTTACTGTTATTTTTTACTCCAGCACAGATGATAGAACTGCAACCTTCTGTAATTTTAAACAGCTCGGTTCCTTAATACTAATGAAAATGCCTCTTGTGTAGATCTTTTAGTAAGATTAAAGGTGTGATTCTCACGATCTTCTTCCTTCAATAGGCATTCTTTCTATATCGTTTCTTTTTTATTTGGTTAAGTATATTTGCAAGTTCTGACAGCTTGAATCTCATCAGCAAGAGGAAAATAGAAATGTGACAGGTCAGGACCTGAAAGACAGAACAGTCTGGGTTGTGTGACATTTGGGAAA
Organism: Athene cunicularia; assembly: GCF_003259725.1. Taxonomy (NCBI): domain Eukaryota; kingdom Metazoa; phylum Chordata; class Aves; order Strigiformes; family Strigidae; genus Athene; species Athene cunicularia. Next base: position 18,070,560 of record NW_020799100.1, on the reverse strand, counting down.
AGGATTTTATATTTTGGAGGAAGAAAACCACTCATAATCAAGCAGAAAAATCAAAGTAGTTATTTGGCAGCATTCAGAAATTTCGTGTATTCATAGTTTTGCACAGAAAGTATTCCGGACATACAGAGAAAATAAGTTTACCACAAAAAATCCCATTTATCACATGGTTGTCAGCAATATATATAAAAACTGTAGAGAGAGGGACTTTTTTTTTTGGTTTGAAACTACCACGTGTGATATAGTTATAACACATAATAGAGCTTGTACATACAGTGTCAGTTTAATCAAGCTTCTGAGAATTTTCTAACAGTAAAGGAACATTTTTATTACGGTTTTAAAAAGCATGTTCTTGAATTTCCATTTTCATATATTAAACATAACTTTAATCCTATTACCATTTTTCATTTTTGGTTTGACTTTGTTTGTCTGACAAAACTTCATAAAATCTCTTTAAGAACACTACTGATGACCTGCTCAAATTTATGTTAGTATATGTTGCCATTTAATGGCAATGACAAAGACAAAATAGCAAGGTTTAGAAATATAAGGTAAGATATGATAATGAACCACAGTATCTCAACTATGACCATGCACAAGTAAAGTGTGTATTGAGAAGAAAAATCTGAATGCACACACTTAATCTCATAGGAACTAAAAAAGCAATATTTGTGTTTGATTCAGAGGTGAAAATACGCCTCAGACAGTTAATCTGGAACCATCTGTCATGATACACCAAGTGTGGTGACTGGGAAAGTAACTGGACTCTTGTTTTACGGGCATGTATTACATACACTGCCTAAACCAGCAGATAAGATTGCTAACGAAAAAAATAATCTGTGGCGTACATATCACAAAACGCAAAGACCCAGCCCTCTCCTGACACCTAACTCTAAGTGAATCCCTATAATGCTTAGCCTTTGTGATCTGTATTACTTCAGCTAGTTGCTTATTACCAATAAATGTTCAGTCTCCGAGCTTTACGCAATCTTATTTCACTACTCTAGGTAGGACAATTAAAGTACAACATGCAAATAGCTGAGGAAAGCGTTGGCCAGCTGGAAAGACATTCAATCTGCTTGTAAGTCCAAGCAGCCCTTCACAATAGTAGCATGAACAGATTTTTACCTTTACAGAATCTTTCTCTTCCTCCATTTTGGAAAAAAAAAAAAGCTGTTTTCACCAGAAAACTCCAGTTTGGCTCCCCCCCCAGTTCACAAAGTCTTTTTACATGACTCCTAGACACAGGATCCTAACTAGCACTCCATGACATGGTAATAAAGATAAAACAACCACCATAATCTTTACTGAGATCTGAAAACATAGCCTCATAATCATAATAATAAAGGCAGAGTCGGGCACAGATAGCACTGAGTAATTCTGCTCTAAAACTTTCTGAAAAACAACCAACAAGGTTTCTAAAAAGCTATACAGCTTTTCAAATTTGACTATCTGAAAATGAAACCAAAATGTGTACCTAGATTAGTCACCCCTCTTCCTATAGACATACGCTTATCTAGATATGTATCAGAAAGCCTTTACTCCTGGTTCATATAAAGTTATAATGTAAGACAAATAAATGTCAAGAGGTGGATTTTACTAAGTCAACTTAAATGTTAGGCCTAAAAGCCATCACTGCCCCTTTAACTTTTAAGTATAAGTCTTTTCCACAATAAAATAGTCAACTACCTCCCCACTGAACTATAAAGAACAGATTTAGTGGATCCATTATTAGTGCACTACTCTGTTCATATACCTTTGCAGCAGAAAGCCAAACGAAATGCTGGACTAAGCAAGATCAATTCAGTTGTAGTCAGCAGAGACGCATCGTCTTACCTGTGATCACAACACAATTTGCAAATGAAGAACTGACAATGTCGTATAAATAGTGACGAACATTACTTGAAAGCTTTTCTTCTTTACATATACACATGGCACTGGAATTATGTCCAAAAGTAATGATTTTACCACCTAATTGAAAATGATGGCTTTTAGGGGCTACGTATATTAACAGCCTCGAGAAGTAACTCTGACAGCAATTGTGTTAGTTTACAATAGGAGGAATTAAAACATGCCCTTCAGTTTCAGTCATTATGCACATTGCTTCTTCACACTTTTCAACACGGAAGGAAATAACTCAACAGATATAATAAAGAGGTTTAGAAACGATGTTTATAAGTGTGAAGCAGGTATGTGGGATATCATAAAGTAAGAACTGAAACGTTCCTGTTGAATGCAGTAAAATAAATGAAGGTCAATGGGTATATGAATAAATTGAAATTAAAATTAAGTTCCCTGGGCTGTGGTGTTTTGGAGCAGCATTCCAGCATTCTGAAGCAGCAGAGTCAACATAAGGATCCTAACTGCTTTTGAGATGTAGCTTGATCAATTTATCTTCTGATCCCTTTCCTATGCTGACTGCACTAGCAGGAAACTGGATTCAGTCATGCAGGGTGTTCCTTCCAGTACTCTTCTGGGCTAAGAGATATAAATAATATCTTAAATGCTTGTATTGTTTAATTAAAAAAAAAAAAAACCAAACAAAAAACAGCGGAGTGAATTTTCTAGTTAGCTGGAGCTATTATGCTGGTACAAAGGGAAGGAGGCTTTGCCAAGGTAAGTATATAATTTGCAATGACTGCAATTTGAGTGCACCTGGATGGAGATGCCCAAGGAACTCTATGATGAACTGACAAGATTATTGCAAAATGCACAGAAAGTAAATAGCTGCTCCCACATGCCATGCACATACTTTTAAAATAATGTTTTGGCATAATCCTAAAGAGATTGACACTGATTTTCCTTGTATCAACATAAATATGTAAAGCTACAGTCTACAATGGAATGGCATTTTTTCCTAAATACAAATTAAATAATTTAGCAAAATCATTTAGAGCCATCCTGTTTTCATGAAAACAGAATTCTGATATCTCTCCATGCATGTATAACTAGGCACAGGCAGACTTGTGTCCAGACAATCTATATGTAATTTCTGAGTCCTGGTATGAAACTATTCATGTTGTGCTTGTCAAATTAAAAGCTTAGTTTTGCTTCTGGAGGCAGTCAGCTGGATAAATACCTCCATTCCTAGTTCATAGTTTAAAGGGCGGTGATGCACAGTTAAGTCTGGGAAAGGAGATGATTAAAGCTACGCCTTAAATTTAACTTCCTGTAAACAGAACTGTATGTTTGCTCACAGCTATTTTCTTATGATTTTTCAATAAAAATGTAGTTAAATACTCTTGTGCTTGAAAATGGCTCTCAAGTACCACATTTTGACACAATGATGCATTGCCTTTTGCTAATGTTTGAAATCTTTTCTCCCCTGACATGCTAAAATCTTCCAGCGGTTTGTTATCCATACCCAGTGTGGGCTCTTCCATTTACAGCGATTTAGAATAACTATAAAGGATGCTTAAGTATGAAAGAAAGATTAAAACTGGTGCTTGTATTTCTCAATGAGTTAGAAAGAAGAAAAATCCTGATCATCTATAGCAGTTACTTTTATTACCAAGGTTTAGAAGTGTCTTAATTTTATTTTCTTCTGGGTGTTAAATACATTTTCTGTTTTAAACAAAGTTGAGAGAAATCACTATTTTCAATATGGGTGTGCTGGGAGTAACTGGAAAGCCAACTATGAACTATGGAGAGATACTAAAAGTTCACTTTATTGTAAGATACCAAGTTCTGTCAGTAAAAATCCAACAGCATTAATATTCAGATGTTTCTGACAAGCCTTGGCTTAAGCAAAATTTTAACTCATAGCTCATTACTTTTAGATTATACATTTTTAAGTCTTTTAAATTAAGAAAAAACATACAAGTCTGGTCTTCCCTGTTGTAATTTAATCCAGTCCTCTTCTAAAATGCCATATCATTAGGTTGGATTATACCAGCATCTAACTTGGATCTTAACAAATACATTTTTAATTAATCACACTGTTGTTTTTTTCCTGAGGAACTTCAATGGTTTATCTAAAACACTGCAATCCAGAAAAGCTTCCATGTCATACCATACAGCTAATAACCTTGCTAACCACTTATTTGCTGACAGAACACACTGTACTCATTTGCAGAATGTGAAGAATTCAGAATTTGAAAGAAAGAAAAGCTTTTAACAAGGTGCAAAGCACAATTTCTGAAAAAAGCTTCATCACCTAGCTACATTTAGACAATAGGCTTCTCTCTTCTAAAACCACTCTAATTAAATACAGCTGGAGATAGCACAAAAGAATTTCATTAATTAATTGGCAACCTGCTGACACTAATTAAGCTATGAAAATTCAACTCCCTCACACCAGATTTTAAACATTAGTCAGTTACATTTGTTGGGAAGTTTGCCTTGCGTCTCTAACACAATCAAAAGAGAGAAAATGAACTTTGTGGTTAACAAGTGCGGGAACAAAATGACCTATTATTGGAAAAATTAAATATTAAACCTTGCATTGATACAGAAAACAAGTTATGCTACAGTTACAGGTAGATTCCCTTAGGAGTGGGATTAAGGCTTCACAACTACAGCCTCTTCCTTCCTATATAGGAAAGAATCCCAAAACACAACAGAGGGCAATTACCTTTATTTAATCCTCTGCAACAGCTTCACGTCGCTGTTGTTCGTGTGGCCATCTACCATTCAAGATTTCACACAGTAACCAACAGAAAACATACCAACTCTTTTACCCATATTCTAAATCTCATCTAGAATATCCAATGAGATCTCACATAACATTTTAAGTTAATTACACTGTAACAAGCCAGATTTATTATTTCATGTCTCAAGGCCTACTGGCAATGAGTGCTTCTGCTATTATCGGAGTGGACATTAATGAATACCATCTGGTGTGTGCTCTTTCCCTTTCCAAAAACCCAATCCCATCTCAACACGAATAAGGTCTCAACGCCATGCTGGAAATGTGCTAACCCAGATCTGTATCCACATTATTTATTAACAATTTAGACAAAAAAGAGGAATGCAGTGCAGAATAAACATATCGTCTCCTTCTTTAAAATCCTAACCCTCATAGTGCTGCGTGGACTGTAAGAATCAACAAGAAACTTATATCTTTTGTTTTAAACTGAATTAGTTATTGTAGAAAATTAGCATATAACTTTCCTGTTTTTTTTCAGTTTTCTTTTTCACATGAGACACAACAGTTAAATCACAGAGCCTCTGTATGATACAATACAGCATCATTTGCCCACCTCACCATATTTTCAGAAACCTAATTATTTGGAAGCTGGCAATTAATTTTGAATCTGCAAGAAAGTATTTTTCTGAAACAATTTTAAAAAATTTATTTATGTAAAGTAGGGGTTCTGTAACCTAATATGCTTTTAGTTCTGAAATTCTCAGTTAATACTTGGTGAATCAGGCAGGAAAGTGTCAATCTCATGTTAATGAATGGCTCATTCGTTAAATGCAAAATCTTTTTTTTTAAAAAACCCCTCACCTACATACATACTAGTGATACCGAGAAATAATTACTTGCTTTGCAACTTATTTACTTATAGCAACTGCTTTGCAACTTATTTATTTATAGCAACTTATAATGTTTTTGAATATTGCTAATATTGTTTAATAATCCTGCTTGCCCAGACTGTTCTGTGGGAATTTACCAAGAACTGCAATGTTCAGCAAAAATAAGAGACGTGTCCTTGGAAAGCAGATGTCTTCCAATAAGTTAAGTGTTTGTATAGATAGTCATATATGGCCAGTAGAAACTAGTATGCTAGTGCTTTTAGATAAGATAGAGGGAGTAAAATGGCAGGGACCACTCTTGTTCAAGAAATTGGCTAAGAGAATCTGCACATGCTCTGACGAAAGTGACTACGAGCCTTCCTCCAAAAGACCCCCAAAACGACCACCAGGAGGGCAATGCGCAAGCGCAAAGATAACATAAACTGCTGACAGCAGCCTTTTGAACTAACCCAGCCTTACTTATGCATATGTATACTTGTATTATGTAATCCAGTGAAATGTATATCCACACTCTATTAGTTTCTGGTAAAATGTGTTGTTGGTGTGCAAGCTCTGTGGAAAAATCCCCTTGCACCCTGGTGCAGGAATAAACGTACCTGCTTTGTAACTCTCTCCGAGTTGTAGAGTTTGTTTCCATGCATCACTAGTGAACATCCCCCCCTCCAAACACACATCATTGTTCTAAGATATGAGCTTCATACTGAGGTTGTAACTCAGTGTAAAGTCAAATAAAATTTTCAGTTTCAGTGTGGGTTAAGATGACTGGCTGTGCTTCTCAAGACTGACTGGCCAGATCTGAAGAACTACATCTGTGTCCTTAAATGCTTTCTTGCTATGGCTGAGCTAACTCAAATGGAAAATAGTAAGCGTATGCTTAAAAGCTTCTTGAACTGTTGCCAACTAGGAATAATCTGTCACTGAAAAGTAACTGAAGCTGCATTGCCTCGGTCATTGTGCTAAAAATCAGCGAGACATGAACATGTTCAGCACCCATCAGAATCGGTCTATTTACAACGTGTTGATTACAACACACAAATTATAATAAAGAATATGTGCTTTCCGTTAAGGGTGGAAAAAAAAATATGTTAACCAGTGTACCATACCTATTTCTAACCTTTATTATACTCTAATTAACTACATTTGTAACTGTATAATTCATAATTTTATCGTAAAATTAGAATGCAATCACCAATATGTTTGATAATGCATTTGATTAATACACAAAACAGTTTCTGTTGTCTAGTATCCCACAGCATTCACATGGAGTCTTCTATTTTTCAGCCTACCTCATGCTATTCCACTTTAGCCACATCTTTGAAATGCTGTGAAATCAAACTATCAGCAAAGCCACCATCATACAAGAAGGCATTGAGATTACCAAGTGCACCAGAATCCACCTGGAGGTTTTACTTGTGTGCAAGCAAGGTCAAATGGGATAGACCATACTAGAGACTGATCCCCAGTTTAGACATTTTATTATTTTTCAAGAGAGAGTCTCAGCTTAATTCCAGACATACGATTTTACAAACATTTATTTATATAATACTGGGAAAAAATGGGTGTTTAAGGAAGAATGGCTTTTGTCTAAGTGGATACTGTCAGATGAGGGCTGGGAAGAGGAAGAGTTTAATGCAGCACGTCACAGTGTCTCACTGTAAGAACAGATCTCATAAGTCCCAGAGACATCTTCCAGGCAATTGGCAGTTTCTTATAGTACCGCTTTTCACAAAACTACCAAAATAATAAAGGAAAGGAAGTGATGCAGAAAATGAAAGCAGTATCTTATTTTAATAATAGAATTTTGCTCTATTGTAATTAAAAAAAGTCTTGGATATTACATACAAGTAATTATTAATAGCTGAAAGGAGCAAGCTCTTCTATTGGGGACTGAATCCTTCAGTTATCATGACGACAACAAAATGAATATTGGGACAATGAAGGTTATATTGACAATAGGAAGGAAAAAAGTTCAAGCCATGCCTGGGGCATGAAAGGGAGAGCAAAAGTTAAAGGAAAAATTCATGAAAGATGTATGACTATCAGATTCACAGGTATTACTGTTAAGTGCATTCATTAAATGATCATAAAGAATATATGGCATAAAAATGAAAGAGAAGAGCACATTCTCTAACAGAACCTGATAATTTCTGTGTGTGAAAAGCAGCAGACCATGCCACCAACTTAAATCTAAGATCACTAAATCTTGTATTCTAGTTTCCACTGCAAGCAATGCTTAAATAAAATAAATAAATCACACAGCAAATGATACAAATGCTAAAAGAAAATATGAGATGGAATTTTAAGGCTACACTGCAGTAGCACACAATGAAGTATTCATTTGCTTTGAAACTACCAGGAAATTATCCCATCAGTAACCACGTTGAGAAATGTATTGGTTCTGAACTCAAACACTGCAAATCTCCAGGAAATACACATCCTGGTAAATGAGTTGTAGGAATTTTGACCAGGTCATTCGGTATTTGAAGCCCTTTACATTCCATTGTGGTTTATATCATCTGTATTATTTCACATAACAGGTTCTAACAGATCCTTTGGCCAGGGTTTTGACACCTCTGCATGAGATTATGTTTAACACCTCATCAGTTGGTATACATATGTTAATCGTGGCTGTTTAGCACCTGTTTTCTCCTTTCCTGCTGTTCAGGCACAACACACAACTACCACAACTCTGCCTTTGCAGACCATTTCACCGCTTGCAAACTGAACCAGATCTACCTTTTGAAAAAATTAGTAAATAAAATCCTGTCCCCACCTCAAGCAAAGTAGCAAAATGACTGAAGTAACCACTTCTCATTCATATATTTTACTTCACTAGTTTTGTTAATATATTAAAAAAGAGCAAGTCAGGTATGGAGAATGGGAAGGGATTGACTTGGTGCAGGAGCCTCTCCTCACCAGCTTCAAAACTTCTTTGTGGGAATTATCCAGTCTCCACACCATACATACACTGGTGCTCTGTGCCAATCCATCACACTTGTTAACTGAGCATACTTCATTATAAAATAATGCACAGATTAAAAACAACCCACTGATTCCCATGAATTTGCAATCAAGGAGTTCAACCACTAGTACTCTAAATCGCTGGAATGAAAGTAGGTGATGAAGTTGACAGGGATTGCTCAAATGCCAGTTTTCATGGCTCTGTGTTGACTTCTCAAGGTTTTAGCAGAGTTTAAAACTCACCCTCTTGCATCATCTAGCTGATGTTATCAGTTTTCTTCTTGGGAGGTAAATGAAAGTTATAAGCAAATGGAGAGAACACTTGTCAGAATTTTTGACGAGAATTTATATAGAGCTTTTGATCAGATAATTTTAAGGATGAATTTGAAGAGATTATGGAAGTTCGGGGTAAAAGTACTGTGTTTGTTCTTGAGTTTACCTTTTCCTTCAAAACGTAAGGGAAAGGCCTACCTACTATAAGTGAAAAGAAAATGAGAGACAGAGAATTGTTACCACACTGAATAATTGTAACTGTCATTCAAGAATATACTAAGTCATGATACACTCTTGAATTGAGTATTGATATTGCCGTGATATATCCTTGAATACTAGTACTGAAATATATATCAGTTCTAAAAGCAGTACCAGTGGCCCCTCTTATATGTATGCAGACTCTCTGCAATGAATTTTGGAGTGTGTGTGTGTGTGTGTATATATATATATATATATATATATATATATGTATATTTTCATATTCTCCATCTTACAAAGGAAAAAGAAAAAAAAAGTCTGCATTTTCATAAAGTTTGATTGACACTGATGGATGCAGCCATAGTATCACAGGGGAACAGAGAATATATGACAATGAGCACTGGGAATGTGACTTTTCCTATGCTCTCCTTTCTCTATTGCCAACCAATTAAAACTCACTGTAATGCATCAGATTCAGGTATCTCATCTAATCTTTTTATTCCAAGCAAAATCCTGATGAGTGGGCCTGCAAAGCATCGAGGAACATAAGGAAACCTTTTCCCATTTACTTGCAGTCAAGTAAAGTAAATCATACCCTTTGAGAAAGGAGCTTACAATTTACCTGCTGTAAGACTGTTTTGCCAATTATCAGGCCTAGCATAAAGGACACAGCCAGCATAAAGATGAAGCAATAACCAAATTGTATTTGATACAAAAGGGTCAGTCCATGGGTGAGCTCTGGGGGTACAAACAAGTCAGATAATACATAATTACCATCAATCCCAATAACCCCAACAACGACACCGCATGACCAACAATGGGTGGGATGAATGGTGACATGCAGTCTCCCATAGAAGGTTAGAACTGAGTCAACAAGCCAAACACATAAGACCAAGGAAGCCACACACTGAATCTCCACACAGCCCGTGTTTACAAAAGCCAGACCTGACTGGAGCCCAGTCCCAGGGAGGCGGGAGGATCCTTCCCCAACAGGGAACTCTGCACAGGGCACCCACCTCACAGACAGACACTGCCCTTCCTGCGAGGGGTCCCCGCTGTTATCCCTGCGTGGGACCCCTGACCTTGGGTCACTCACTGTGGGACCCCTGGGGCTCCTTTACCCAATGGCTCTGTCTGCCAGGCCGCCCCACCCTGGGGGGAAGCCTAAAGGGAAACTCACCCCCCTTGGGAAGGGCTGGGGGAATCACCCAGATGTCAGCCTGAATGTGGGGCTTGGGGTTGAACCCCAGCATTTCAAACACTAGTAGAGTAAAGCTCACAGAAAGCATGTCCTTTGTTTACAGGATTAAAAAAAAAAGTTACAAAGCATACCAAAATAGGAGAGATAATTCATGTCATTTATTATCTGCATCAAAAGCAGTTGGTGGAGATGAAGCAATAAGATCAATGGAATTTAAAGCATAATTTATCCAACAAAATTTAGGCAACACTACAGACTGTACTAATAGGTCCCATCTCAGTGTAAAGGGCAGCTTTGATGACTAGCTTAGATGTAGAAACATTTCAATACAAGCATTTTACATTTATTCAGGTGAATCATACTCAAGAAGTCCTTAAAGGTTAATTCCTTATTCACCAGCTCCTTACTGTTTGACAAGGTGTCTAAGAAATTTCCAGGCATAAGAGAGTTTAAGATTCTTTTTACTTCTATTTTAGTAAGATTTACTAATAGTCACAAAACCCATAATTTAACATAGAATGATAAATTAATATAGTTTGGAAGGGATCTCTGGAGGTCTCTAGTCCAACGACCATTCAGAGCAGGGCCACCTAAAGCAGGTTGGTGAGGCCCAATTCAGTCAAGCCCTGAAATTCTCCTGGTGTTCAGACTCTACAGCAGCTCAGGGACCCATTCCAAGTGTCCTGCCTCCTGGTAAAAACAGTTTTTCTTAAACCTACTTGGAATTTCCTGTGTTGCAATTTGTGTCCATTGCTTCCCATTCTATCACTAGGCATCTCCAAGAAGAGTCTGGTTTCTTCTTTCCACCATCCCACCATACAGCTGTAGGCAGCAACAGGATTTCCTCTTCAACTTTTTACCTGAAGGATGAAAAGCAATGTTTCTCCTGCAGGGGGAAAAAAAAAAAAAAAGGTCAGGTGTCATGGCTAAAACAATATGGTTGGAAACATAAAAAGGTTATGTGATGAAAAGCAGAGAAAAGCAAATAGGAGAGGAAACATCTGCACATAGAGAAAATGTCTTAAATTTCCTCATCATTATATACTGATCAAATATATTTTCAATGAACTGAATAATCAATTACTGCATGGGTATTTATTGTCAGGACACTCAAGCAATAGCTGCCTGAGGCTGCTTAGAGAGGTTGTGGAAGGTTTCCAAGACTGGATGAAGTCCTGAGCTCATAGCTGACCCCGGTTTAAAGCAGGAGGTTGGACTAGATGACCTCCTGAGGTCCCTTGTAACCGGAGCTATCCTATGATCCCACAATACTAATGCGTAACAAATTCTGACTTCTCTTTGTCATAGTTTTCCTAGGCATTATTTTTGTATTTGCTAAATGTTCCATCTGAATCCAAAAGCACAGTACAGCATTAGCATACTGTTGATCCATACGATGGTCAAATAAAATAGATGTTTTATCGGAATGATGACATTATACACTATCATCACTTAAAGGCACTGCCTCATCCAGTCTTTCTGGGGGTTGACTGTCAGGTATCTGGGAACCTACATGCTCTGGTCAAACATGAAAATACTAGGAAGGGCAATGAACAAGCTTTCGTGATAGCAGTTCATCAGAGATGCAGATAATGGCCATCCCTAATTTAAAACATTAATACGTCCTCAAATTAATTTTGACAGGTAAATATCAGCTATGGAAGTAGAATTTAACATATTGCAAATTCTTGCCTTCAGAGAATTACACTCAGTGCTCTTGAGAGATTTTTACATTGTTATATTTATTAATTAGGACAACAGCATGTCTGCTTCAGACATTAGTATATTTTAAAACTTGGAGCAAAAGAAGAACATCATCAGTGCTTCAGGCACTGTTGCTTGAGCTTTCAAGATAACCTGAAGCGTAATTTGGCTGCATCTTGTAAGCAGGTCTAGAGCCAAATTCAGCATTCCCTGCTGAGCTAGTCTAGATATCACATGTAGCTGTGGCATAGAAATGTATAAACTAACAGAAATTTGACCATTTTAATTTGAAGAACAGAAGACATTGCATAAAGCTTTCCAGCTCTTTGACATTGAAAATAATGGTCTCTGACAGTTCTAGGGTTAAGTAGCCACTCATTCAGCACAGCATCGTTTATCTGCCAACAATATGTGTCTCTTGTTGTTACTTCAAAGAAAAAATTCAATAAAAATTTAAATAAAAACAGATCTGTCAGTATAAAGCTTTAATATTTTACACCATACTCAAGCTCTTTCCTTTGTAAAGTGCTTTCATACTTCCTGAACTTGTCCTGCAATACACAATTCTCATTATTTAAAAGAAAGAAACCATGAATCACCTTTAAACATCTACACTTTCCTGAAACATTAACATTTATTTTTAATAGACATCACTCTGAAACGGACTTCACTAAGTACTGTAGGATGCTTAAGAACTCTATGTAGATTGAGAGAGCTATAAGAATATTTACATTGAGCACTTCAACATCGTTACGTACAAGCAGGTTACTTGGTTAAGCATATATAATCCAGAATATAATATTAATGGTTTTATTTCGAAGCATAAATCTTTTCCTTCGTGTATACGAAGTATACAGTAGTCCTTAATTCCATACGTTCATACAGCACATTTGTTGTTACAGACTGCAGACTGTACTATAAATATACACTGAAATAAATGAAACAAAGGATTCAGTTATTCAAGACAATGTCCTCACTCTATATTTTTGCCCAATTTTTCCTTTACCCACCCACATATTCTCTGAATCTAACAATTAAATACTGCAGTATTCACTGCTTGTGTCAGACTTTTGTTTTAAAGCTACTAAATCCAAGAAATCAAAGACAGTTTATGAGAGATAATTAAAGTCTCTCTTCTGTAAGTGCATATGGCAAGGTACAGTCTCTCCATTTTAAGCTTTCTCCCATATATATTTTAATGATACAATTATTAATTTATTTATAAATCTCTCATACTATATAACAATTCAGCTCTGGAGTGTAACTACTTTGAGAAAAAAAGAAGCCAGCCACTGGCCCCATGTAAAAGATTCAGATTATAATAGCTTCAATAAAAATATTTTCTTTAAATTTGATCGCAGACCCTAAAAGCAAAATTAACAATCTGCCAAACCAATATGTTCATACAAAGAAAAGACTGTAAAATATGATCATAATTATATGCATATAAACAGGCTTACTTCTATTTGATTTTAAAAGTTTCTTCCAGGCAAAAAATACTATAATCTATTTTCTATCCCAGTCACAAATTTTACAACCATTCTACAAATTACAGCAGTAAAATTTAGTGAAGAATATTATGATAAAATTGTCATTTCATATCAACTTTACTGGGCAAAATATAGGCATTAAATTGAATACTCTATTATCTTATTTAAGTATCTTCATTATTTGAAATTATAGTTGCTTCACACTATTTGCCAAAATATGTTAAGTATTTTTAAAAGTCATAAACCTCTGCCACTCTCTTCTTTATACAAGTGTTAACTATAAAGTTCTATCATAAATTATGAAATAAAAGGGTTTAAGTCAACCCAATAATATTAAATCTCTTTTTTCAATAATAAAATCCATGCAGCTGAGAGCTGCTCATTATTTATTTAGCTTCCACAAACCAGCACCTGAATTTGTTGCCTTGTAACTTCACTGTTTATCTTTTCCTGGAAGAAATATTGTAGCTGTATCTTCTCACTGCTGAATGTTGCACTATTCTCTTGTATGAATCTACCTGCATTTCATTACCAGTTATGAACCCAGGTAATCATCACGTAACAGTCTAACTGAACGCATGTTCCTATCCATACCACTACTGAAAATAATCTATCTGAAATCCCTAATTAAACTAAATGTGATCTCAGACATCCATTTCACAGGACTGTTAATTACATAGATTTTTCATTTGTTAAATAGATCAACTGCTTTTCTGATTACATGCCCCTGACTGATAGGAAGAACAAAAAAAATACTCCAAACTAAGCCATAGTGGAATACCATCCCCTCAAACAGTAGAAATGTAATCAAATACTGGTCCAAGCTACTCTTTCTGAAATTACTTCAGAAATACATCCACAGCACACCCCCTACATCCAGACTGGCAAATCCTTTCCATTATATGCCGGAACATGTATGGGTTCAGCTGAGGTCTCTCCGAGAGCAGGCCACCTTCTGAAAAGCAGAAGCAGAAAGGCAAAACAGATGCAAAAAGAAAAAAAAATAAATTAATGTAGCATTTGTAGATGGTGGTACACAAGGCTGTTTTAGTGGAACTTCAACAAAGACAAGACATTACTAGAATAAGGATAAGATGACACAAAAGGGAAGGAACGTGTGTATTTGGAGAAGGGGGAAAGCGCACCCCGTATTTTTCAGGAGGCTGCTATCATGCCACTTAGAACCTGGCTCAGCTGCAATTCTCTAGGCAGTCTGTAGTTCAGTCTAAGCCAGGAAAGGTCTGACACAACTAATACTGAAGAAGACGACGTTTCAGTCTGCAGATGTGAAGGGCTAGAATTCAAGCAGTCAGCACAACTATGCCAGCTTTAAGGCTCACTTGTCAGAGCAGAACAGGATCAGAACAGCACAGTGTTTAAAAGAGAACAGAGCTTAAAATATTTGAGTCCCCTTAGGAAAGTGGACTAATGAGGCAGTCTATCTATAACATCTATTTCCAGGCAATAGGCATACTGGAGAGCTCTGCTTACTCCCACAAGTCAAAGGACAGGAATAATGTCCTTCTCAAAAAGCCAGTAGAAGTTTTGTAATGAAAGTAAAGAAGAAAATGAAATGAAGTGGCAGAAACTAAGTTCAGTTTCGCAAGTCCAAGACAGGATACTAGACCCCATTCCCTATGGGCATTTATTAGTAGCTAGTATATGCATCCTGCATATACTAGTGACACAACCTTTTTTGCTCCTCCGAAAAGAAAAGTCATGGCCTTCTGTTGGAGCATGAGTTCACAAAGAGCCAAGGACACAGCTGGGAGCCTGCAAAATAGTTAACTGGATCAAAGAGCCAACAAAAATAATGTCCAGGACTCAAAAGTGCAGATAAACCCAGCTGTACCCCAGATGTGGGTGAAAGGGGACTCCTTAGATTAGATAATTACAAAAATAATGATATGAAAGGTCACCTGCTTGCTCTTCTCAACACAGCAGTACTGCAGTGCTACGGTTTTCAAAAAGGACTGGTATCCCTAAAAGAAAATTTGAATGTCCAATCCAATTATGGACAGCAAAAGATTCAGGAGGACTGCTTCTCACCGGAGGGACAGTAGAGGAGAGGAGAGAACTTCACCTAAAATGGATGTCTTCAGATACTCCTCTGCACATATTTGCATCTCCTCCTAGCTGCCTTCCAAGGTGCAGGGGTGAGCAAGACCCAACCAGGATCAGTGTTGAATGCATCGGGGCAGCCTACGGCACGTGCAGGAAGGGGGCTGCTCTTCCATTTCCACAGCAAAATGCTTCCTCCCGCGGCCAAACCTCACTGTTTGAAGGTTCATACTCTTCTTCACAAGTTTTAAATAAGTGTTTGATGATGTTTTGAGATCCTCAGATGGAAAATGTTATTAATTCACTGTTATTTACAGTTTTTTATAGGACAGAATCATAGCAGCACTAGCCACTTGCATTTATAATGATGAAAAATCTACCTTTTTTTTTTTTTTTTTTTTAGAGAATAGCATAAGAAACCTTTATTTTAGCAAATCAGGAATAAAGTATATAAAAGTTCTTTGTACCTTCAGGGAAAAAAATTTCTTCCCTTTTCCTGATTTATACCTGACGATCGTGACATTATGTATACCATAAACAAAATGTCCCTTTATGATTTAGAAATACTACACAAATAAAGTTCAAAATCTTCCCGTGGAACTGTAACTGTGCAATCAATGAAAGCCCAACAGTTAATCAATGGTAGCTTCATCAGTGATTAGTTTATGTAAGGGCAGCTTTCCTCAGTTCCTTGATTTAAAAACTTGAAGTTAATTCAAAGCAACATGAGGCAGCCAGAAAAGCATTGTCTGCTACCTAAAAAGTCACACATTTGAAAGTTATCTGACGTACAAAAGAAAGCCTACTGCTAATAATCACCACAAAACTAGTAGAGGATTTGATAATATACCAAAAGATTACTGTCATCAAAAAAATGTGGTTTTCAGAAATAAATTATATTTTTAATATTTGCAGAAGTCTCTGGTAAAGCCAAGCTTTCAACTAGTAAGAAAACAATGAATGGCTTGCTGACTCTTCCCATTAATTATCTATTGTAGCGTTCATAAAGTTTCAGTATTTCAGACTGTCTTAGATGAAGATATAATTCCTTCTGAAATTCACAGGTATTTATCAGATAAACAGAGTTAAGCTAAAAATTTCTAAACACTCAAAGCATGGAATGCTGCAGATTTTAATTCCAACAGCAGCTTTCATACCTGCCCCATAACAACGTAATGCTAATAGATTTTGCAGTTCAGTGGAAGTGTAGGTCAATTTGTAACTCACTGTTAAAACATAAAACTTCAAAAAAAAGGAGAGAGAAGAAAAGCTGGAAATAGCAGTAGGATGATCCTCCTTGGTTCAAAGAAACATCTGCCAAAAAGAGGAGAGCATAATCCTAAAACAATGGACAGAGTAAGCACTAGTGCAGCTCTACCTGAAGAAGCAGGCCTCTGCCTTCAAGGCTTCTCTAGATTTCCACTGATTAATTGAGACCAGGATATTACAAACAGCTTATTTAAAATGCACCTCCAGAGCTAAACAGCAAAGTTAAATACACTCAGAAATCACTGTTTTTCAATCCCGCTCACTTCCCCAATTTCCCTTTTTGTTGCATTTTCTCCTTTACATCACACTTCTGCTTTGGTGTCGATGGCAACCCTTCACTAAAATTCAAGAATAAAAGATAAATTTCGCTTTAACAAAGAAAGATGAAAGAAACAAAACACGTACCTTGAAGCCTATCCACCCCAAGGCCAGCTATTCTTGACCTATTTTAGATATATACTTTCAAAAGAAGTTCATGTCCTTTTAGTGAATCATTAAAGATATCTGATCTATAAACCTATCATCTAAATGCTCTGTTTGGTCCTTACTTCTATAATTTTATGTCAGGAGTACAGAAAAAACCCCACTCCTGAACACCTGCCATTTTCCATACTCAGCTACAACAGTACTATGAAAGCAAAATTGTGTAAATACTTGCTCTTGTTCAGAGAAACAGATTCTACAGTTAAGAAATGACTTCACTGTAGCAGGCCAAAATATAGCATTAGGAAAGCTTAATTTCTTGTACCTTTACAGGCACAAGAATAGAAGCTTTAATAAACAGGATTACTCTTACCAGTGATGAAAAGAGTATGCCCAATCATTTGTAATATTAAGACTTAAGACCTATAAAGGATCTGTACATGAAATGGATTACTAAATTATTTTTTTTTTACATTTTCTGCATTCTGTACTATGATTTACACTTAAAAAAAAAGAAGTATCATAATACACTGTTGGTAGGTGTGCTTGACAGAGCCACTTCAAAAGAAAATTCTAACTGTCCTCCTTGTATTTGCTAGAAGGAAGACAACAGGCAAGTCATGGGTCACCTTAGGCTGAACTACATGTACTATTTTGTCACAGCTGAAGATAGAGAATAACACTGTTTTTATAGAAATTTTAAAAAATAAATTAAAGCTGTTATCTTTTAACAAGATCAACAAGGCAATTTTACCACCAGTGAACTGCAGGTGCTACTTTAGAGTCATATTAACCTCTTCAGTGTACTGCTCCTCCAACCATCTTAACCTGTAAGGTCATCTAGCAACAACTAGCCTTCGCTTGTGACTGTTCCTTCTTTCCACCTCTTCTGGATAGCTACTTAGCTATCCTCTTGTAGTAGTTCCCCCTACCCTCCCAACATTAAAGCTTGGACAAAATCTATTCTTCTAATGTTAACTTTTTCAAAAATCTTTTTCTCTTGATATTTGTTTGTTATTTCCTCACTTTTGATAGATTTTTCATTCTCATTCCACTTTTTCAATGTTTGGAACCATGACTGATTTCTTTCTCTACCTGGGAAATTAGAAAACAAGAAAAACTTTCAAAAAAAAATCCTCCACAGTTGGTAATTTCCCAATAACAAGCAGTAACTCCTCCCACCTGCCACTAGATATAGCTACTCAACATTATTAAGTACTTCTAGTTCCCCACAGCTAGACAAATCCCAAAGCACCTTTTTTATTGCATTTTTTTATTGATGAGGTTTGTCATTTTATGGGATGTGGTATAATAGAGGGCAATTTAGTCACTGATGCACACAAATGTTACCTTTTTGCAATGCGTCAGCAGCAATAATCTTCTTTCAAATATGCTGAGAAGCAGCTATAAACCTTCTCCTGCCAGAGGCAAGCTCTACTGAGTCAAACTCAGCTGTGCTAAGAGATCTTCACAGACTGTGTTTTTTAAGGTCTACTTTCATCAAATGTAGCAATAATTAAGGCACAAAAACAGTTCAATTTTTGCATGGCCCAAAGAAAATAGCCACTGAATTATCTATTAAGTTTTCAAAACAGGTTTTGGGGTTTTTTTTGATTGCTTTTTAGTGGCTCTGTGTGAAAACCTTGAGGAGGACATGTGGCCCAGATGATATTTGCATGTCTTAATCATCTGAGGAAAGGGATTATTAGCTAGGTCACAGGAATCAATGAAACCCAGAAAAACCTGTTAACATTCCAGCTGACAGCAGAACTCCCATGAATTGAAAGGTGTCAGGCACAGACCCCTAATTTCTGTGGATCAAAACCTTTTTCCCTTACCCTTGGTGAAAGTATCACTTTTAACTTTACCAGAAGCAGAAAGAAATGAAAATCTGATCCTCTCTTCAACCTTTACAAGTCAGCTAAATAAAAGGTATTACAGCATGCAATTGCAGGAAGCAGTAATATTCATTGAAATGAAGAATTTTTTCCCCAAGTACTAGAAAACACTTGATACTTGCTAACAGAAATTGAAATATTTCATGGAACAAGTTATAAAGCGGCATTTTCACTAGAAACAATCTGAACTAAATCATTCAATCACAATTTATATCTAGAAGTGAAACGTTGGACAGATTAAAAAAAGGGAACTCATCCACCAAACCTGTTTCTGAATAAGCTGAAGCTGTAAACTCTGATCGTGACCCACAGAAAAATAGCTCCCAGGGCCAGTAACTCTAGGAGTGACAGGCAGGCATGGGAGACCCTGTAAGTATTGTTACAGCCCAGATATCGGGCTGGAAACACAAACTATTCGGTAATAATTTTGATACCAATCACAGCTTATGGCCCTGAGGAAATCAATTCATTTCTATCTCAGTTTTTTTCATTTATATAAGGAGGGGGATGTACATTTTCCTGCAAACCTATTTCAGAGGGGTAGTGGGCAATTACTTATGACTTGTAAAGCTTTCTGAGGTAACAAATCTCTCTTTTGCTCAAGTCTTGTATTTTAAGAAGCCTGCAATTTTCATAAATCTACCTCTAAACAGTTTGTGGCACTAGAAAAACTAACCGAAATTCTGATTATACTTCCAGACTGAAATAAAAGTGACCTAAGAAAGTATAAATGAAATGTATCAATAACGAACATTGACCCTCACCGTGCCTGGAGAGAATTTTCTCAGCAACAATGATGGTGATGTATTGCAGGAGCACTGCAATTAACACCACTAAAATCTCCTAACCTAGCAAGTATTCCCACACTGGGAACACTCTCGTGTGTGAATATATCTAAACACATAGATGGAAACTTAAACATACCAAAAGAGATTCCAACCAGCACCTCTGAGATACTGTTTTACATTTTATACCGCCCTTCATTTTATACTTTTCCTCCTAAAGCAATTAACATAACAATTGTTTCATAAGCTGACAATAAGTAGGAATAGTAGTGAAACACTATTAAATCTAGGGTATCCATCAAACTTCAAGCATTTAACCGTGGAGTTAATAGAAGCTGGAGATTCTGTGCACAGCCAACAACGAGATGCAGGAATTGCACAACACGATTCCTCGCACATCATCACCATTTTCTAGGTGTGCATCTCTCTCTCCTTAATGACTATAGAGGGAATCTATGGTAATATAGTTCTTCACCTGGGAACCTTGGATAGCTGAGAGAATGCTGAGTCCTTGTTCTCTCACCCTAGAGTATCTTCCAGTCTGTTTATAGTTGTGACCACAGATACGGCAGATTAATAATAGCCAGTATCAGGAGGACCAGGAAAATCTCAGAAGCTAAGCGCTAGTAGACCTACCTAGTACTTGAATTAGCCATCACTTAGGAATCCTGAACGTTTCAAGCAGAAGCGGTTGATTTTCGTATTTTATTTCTTTTTTTATACGTACCGTTGTCCTCTAAAAATGCATTAATCTTGTGATTATTTCTTCACTGACTGAAAAGCACCATGAAAATAAAGCCTGATTTTTTTTTTCCAGTATATTAGGCATATTCTAATAATCTTAGTCTTTCTCTCTATTAGCAGCTATCTATAGAAGGCTACTTCAGTCAACAATGAACGGCTTGAGAAACTGAAAAGCACTTCCTTTGTCCCCTGAGACCAAAAGCTTCAATCCCTACTTTTAAGTTGCTCTAGGCTTGAGACATGATTCCGTTCTTCTAAATGGCAGCACTATACACTGCTGCAATTCCACTGGGTCATTCTTTATGTAAATTCTCATTAAGAGAGGCTTGGGTAACATTACATTTGCAATATAGTTCTCCAGATTCTGTATTTTGAAATCCAGCTATAAAGCTAAAGCAGTTCTTTCATTAACTCACAAATGCCAGACAGAATACTTGGCTTGGCAGCCACATATAAGTTTTTTGGAATGTTTACAGACAAAAATCCTCTCCCTTGATCAAAACAATAAAAGGAATTATACCCACAGCTTCAGTCTGAAGATTCAAATGTAACAGAGCTGGAACATAAAGTTAATAGTAATATCTGTTGTCTGATACAGCTTCATACAATATTCTGATCACATTGACCTTTTGAGGATAATGTGGCACATTATTCATTCAAATTGTGGACATCTCAAGAGAGAAAACCATAATGTTTATTTTTCTTAAATGTTATTTTTTTGTGTGCATTGCAACACAAAGGAAAGGAGAAGAACAGAATGCTTGTAGAAATGGCAATAATAAACAGATTTTAAAAAAGCACAGCTAGGAAACTATTAATAGATGCACTTTCCACAGACTTTGAGCTAGATGGTGAGCAACCTATGGTTCTCTGGCCCCAAACCTGCAAACTAGTTTCCACCAGATGACCTACTACTAGATTGCATAGGTCAGCTGTTGGTAAAACTGTAAATGAAATGTATTATAAAGAAAAGAAAGACCAAAATGTAATTTTTCTTTTTTGCTTGTAATAGGCTTTCATTTTGATTACTCTCATGTCCTTATGTTGTTACATTTTCCAAAACGAATAAACATTAAAGAATGGACATGAAAAAAATTTGGTTGATCTGATAAAGTATGATTTTTCCCTACAATTTTCTTAGCACATAACTGATTTGGGAAACTCCATCCCAGACACTATGGGACCATATATAACCACTGCAGTGCTGTTGGTTAACTGATACCACAGTGCAGCACCACAGCGTAGAATCTCATAGAGCAAACTGAGAATTCCTGAGAAAAAGGTTTATTCAAGTTTCCATCACTCACCCTGCCATACTTCAGGTGAATGTGCCAAGTCCTGGATGCTCTCTATTGCCAGGGAAGCTTTCAGTTCCTTCTTTTAGATTTGCTCTGCTTTGCAAGGGCTTGAAGACAGGCCTCACATTCGAGGTAACTCCACTAATTAGCTCTTTATATAACAGATTTCTTCTCATAAAATGATGACTATTCGATTATTTAGAACATGATCAACTGCTGGGAGACAATAATATGACCTGTCTCCAGAATGGCCAGTATAGCTCAGGTAGAACAGCAGCTTGACCTCGCCTTCTGTTATAGCGTATAACTGTGTTATAATACAACGTTATGTTCAATATTTAAAATACAGCTTTGTGTAGTTAACTCATAAATATGTCCTACAAATTACACAGCGTATTTTCACTTACAAGAAAGATCTAAATAGGAAAATTAAAAAAAAAAATATAGCATCCTAAATCACTCTAACATATAAGCCAATCAGTTAAACTGAATCAATATGAAAGCAGTAAAGCTAAGTATCGCAAAAGACATGAAACATGGTGCAGAATTAAAATCTGTGAAGACAACTGAAGTTATACACAGCTTGAATTTTACTTTTTACTTTTATATGCGTGATGCACTATGTGTAATCTTAGAAATTTATTATTTGGTCTAACTAATATTAAACAAAATAATTTAAATTCCAAATAGAAAACATAATAAAATGTCATTTTATAGTTTGCAACTTATCTTATAAATAGGACTAAAGATATTTCAAGTCAGAAATAAATAAGACTTTTCTAGTGTATGCTAAATTAAATTTTCAGCCTCTCTTGTAAGAGAAAGGAAGATTCCTGCTCATTTATGCTCAATGCATAACTGCTCCGGTGTAGCTAGTGATCACCCCAAGCACAAGAAAGAGAGAATCAGAGCTCCCATGACAAAATGCTCATGCTCACAGACAACAGAACTGACTGACTGAAGCAGTTCATGGATTGGAGATGTCTATGCCAATGAACTCCACATATGGGATTAAAGACTGTTTTTCCTAAAAAGGATATGTAATAATGCAAATATTAATTACTTTAATACAAATACACTTTTCAGGAGGAAATCGGTGTTTATTTTTTTAATATGGTGAAGACACAGATCCTTTGTAAAGGAACAGTTGTGGATCTGATCTGTTTTTCAATTTTCTGTCTTTGATTAAACTTATCAGCCAAAATGTGAACACTTTATAGTAAAGGGTGCTTTATTGTTTGGATTCTTGTTTGGATATTATTAGGATTCCGAGGTTGGGATGGAAATTCTAGTTAAATTAAGAGTAAGAAAACAAAATAACCATGCAAAAAAAGGGATAATGGATATAAAACCAAAAGGAGAACTGGAGGCTCTACATCTTTTAGAGTTTAGGTAACTCCTCTGAGTGTCTGGCTGTCACTCACCTGGCATACAAAATGACAGAGAGATAAAATATCCAAGTTCACATGAGATGCATGAGCTCTATTTTCAAGTCCATGAACTCATCAGTGCTATAAAACACACTGGCTATTCTAAGCCCTCCCATGCCTGTTTTTCTGTTTACTAGGGGGAGAGAAGAAGCGATATGGATATTGGTTTGAAGATTTTTTTGAAATTTCCACAAACTTCATAGGACAGGAAAATTATGTTCTTCTAAATATTTTCAAAACTCATTGCATGTATACTTATGACAGTAATGTATATTTTACAACAGCATTTCTACGCCTCATTTTCATTAAGAAAAAAGTTCACCCTATGGGCAAAGTGCACACTAAACTGCAAGTTACAAATCCTTGAGACAATAAATGCAAATTGAACACTATTCCTTGGAAAAATGGCAGAAAGTAGTATCAGACTCATTCCTGTGGTACATCTCTTTCCACAGTCAGCCTCTATCCTTTGATAAGTCATTAGAAAAGATGACATGTGTATCCTGGCACAACTAGGTCCTAGGGAAAAGTTGACAGATGTTACAGTATAAATCAGTTCTGATGCACATTGTGTTGCCTCCAGAGGCATCTTCTGGTCTTCTACAAAAGGTTACTGAACCATATATAATATAAAAATGCAGATACAATTGTAAGGAATAAATGTAAGTTTCTGCTCTACCCCACTTAGAAAGTCTAATGCATGAATAATGTTCCATCTGCACAATGGTCAAATGTGACTAAAATTGATTTCAGATGTACCACATGGAGCAGCACAGACCTTAACAAGCTTAGCGACATAGGGGACCTTGTCAGGAATCTGTACAAAATTCATGATACAAGAAATTTGTATAAATGAGAATCTGGGACAAGGAAGAATGGGGGTTACGTTACAAGAAACTTTTGTACCAAGTAATCAAAATGAATCACATACTGAAGGCATTCTCAAGTAGAATATAACAAAGTTTAGTCACATTAAATTTATAATAAACACGTGAAACATGTCAAATGTGCAGCTATGTATCCTGACTATTTAAGTTTTCTGGATGCATGAATAAAACGCAAGCAATGGGAGCAAAACAGCCTTCTGCTAACATGCTTAGTTGGATAGATTTTTTTTTTTTTTGCCTGCAGCCCCAATCTTCCTACAACCTACCTTTGTCAATAACTGAGTAGTATATCCCACCTGCATCCATGACGGGCTGGTGTTGCTCTAGGCTCCCTCATATCACTCCTAAAATTCTAGATCTAGTGATCCAATGTCATCTGGTAATTCTGCAGAGGAAAGAAAGGAAGAGTTAGAGAAATAATATTCCACGCTATCTTTCCTCTTCCAATAGCAAATGCTCTGTGACACTGCAGTGCTGGAGGGAGTTGATATATAGAGAACTGCTCTAGCCTCTTGATTCTCCATCATGTTTTTGCTCGTGTAATTCTGTAATCATTCTGAGAAGCCATATCAAACTAAGCAACAGGAAGAACTTGTGTTTGATTCATATTCAACAGGAGGGAAACAAAACGTTACAGCAGTGCTTTACTTCAGCATTGAAAAATGCCATTTTATTCTGCTTGCTCTGTTAGACTCACGCTTGTTTCACATCTTGAGGGCTAATTTAATTCTCCTTATTGGGTTCATCCAGGTTCAGCATAACATGAACAACCTGGCAAAAACTCTCTACAGATGTATCTGGGGGAAAAAAATCAAAATACATTTATTGATTGTTATTCCTCAAAATAAGACAGTTTTCTTACATAGACTATACCATATTTAATATGCTTTATTGTCAAAAACCAAAATAGTAAAAATATTTCTTTAAATTATGAATTTTCAAAATAAGCCATAAACATTTTCTATAAGGTTAAATCAAATTACTGAGTTTAAATTATTAATAACAAGCAAGCTTATTTAATCTTACCATAACTATTTGAAAAGCTTGAAGATTTTTTATTGATGACTTTGCAGTCTTTCATTAATGTTTCTAAGGATTAGGCATTTAAAAAATTATTAAAAGAATGAAAAAGGCTGTAAAATAAGTATTCTAAATTTGGGAAATACCCTATGCCAGAACTGGTATCATTAAAAGATCAGGATCACTCTCTGAACAAGCACTTAGAAATATTTTTACCTTTTAACCTGGCCTATAGTTTTCATCAATATGTAAATACCGTTGAGATATTTACACCCATGTGTATTCATTGCACTCTGTTCAACTCATTTCTGGAATATGAAATAATTCATTTCTTGATCAGCACTTTAAATCCTATGACTATAGCAGCCAAACACCTAACAATCAGCAACTGCCATATCCTGAGGAGGCAATAGTGTTTTCTACATTTTTTAGATGGAGAAGAGAGACAGAGAAAGAAGTTTCCTTTAAATTAGGATGTCCAATCTAAAATACTTAAGGATCCATTTTTCAGAGTATTTGCATTTATAGCACAGTGAACATTAAAATCTCTGATTTAATTTACTTCAGACAAAGTCAGTGTCAAATTCTCAAGTTGTAAGTCAAAAAAATTGAGGAAAACAGCATTAACATTTGTTTCAGTGTTTTTAAACATTATTCCCAAACCTTCAAATTGGATAAAATTCAATCTAAACAGTCTCAACGCAGAGACTGTGCTCTGAAATCCTCCTCGCCTGTCCCACTCTGTATTTCCCACTATATCATGCATTGACAATTCTGCAGCCTTTGTGAGAATAAAAATATTTTTTAATGTATAAAACCATTTCCACATTCATGGGGTTGGTTCAGTCTCAGACACGTCATTCCCAACAAGGGTTCAAAATGTTAAGTCTTGTGTTGAAGAGTATACAATTCACAATTCATTTAAAAGGGAAAAATATACTTCCTCAGTTTTAACAGGTCTAAACTTGAGGTTTCATTTTGCAATCTCGGTTTCCTTTGGTTGCATTTTCTGTGAATAGCTTTCCCCATGCCTAAACAAACAAAAAGCAAACCCCCAAAATTCCCAGTAATTTAATCTTGAATTTCCATCTCAGGCCCCACAGCATCTCCTCCGATTAGCTCAGGTTATGGGTTTCCAGACTTAAGAACGCGTAACGGGAGGCTGAAGGGAAGGTATGTAGTTTGATATACCATCCTGTAGCGAAACCCTGGCTCAGCTGAACAGCTGAGAACTGACACAGCAAGGCCATAAATGATGAAGTCTCAGAAGAGGCTTATCACATGTCAGAACGTAACTGTATATGCAGAAAATCAACCCTCAAACCAACAGTTCCAGTTTCAAATAAGTAATTGTTTTTTCCATATCTAGTTCCCCCTTTTGCATTTCATAAAATCAGAAATTTGATCTTTTAACATATGAGTGACATGAGAACTGTGAGGATGTGGAGTTTAGCTGCACAGGAATAATAAAGCCTAAAGCTTCTTCCCTACTTCCCTATGAGACGATTGTTTCAGAGATCAGGCTTCTAAGTAGCCTCACATAATATGTCTGAACCAATATGCTCTGTGCAGGAAGGCATTCAGGCACCATAAATTCATGAACTAAATGGTCTGTCAGTCACCAATTTAGTACAGTGATTTATTCTTACATGTTGCAATGGCATTATAAGCCACATAGTACTTTACCTTGAAAGAAAACAAGAGCGGCATTTTTCAAATCAGGTTTAAATTTATACATTGATTCCATAATGTCTCAAGCTGCTTTCTCTAACTCACTTCAAGATTTTGATTATGGAACCATAGAATTTAAAGACAAGCAACTGAAATAAAAGTTAATATAATAAAACCAGTTAAGTGGGTTTTTCTACCCTCAGTCAATTCAATTTTCACAGATAGAAAACAGAAATAATTCAAATAGTCATTCACTCAGTCTTCTTTTCCGGATTTTGACATACTTTGTTTTGCATTCTCTTAAATGCATCACACTTTAAAGCATTTAGGGATCAAATTCCCTGGCATATAGAGAATCTTCAGTATAGATTTATACAGAGGGGACTGCAGCAGCTTGAACGATGGAAGCTAATAACATCAACACAGCATGCGTATGATTTTATGCACAGAAACTTGGCAAGAGTAAGAGTGTTTTTAGTGGAATGCGGCTATGCTAATACTCCCTCCTGTGAATAGCTCCTTTTCACTGTATAATCAAGATCTCCATGCAGTGATCTGAGATGCCTTTTCACAGAGCTGCTTTCAAAAATGAAATTATCTTCATTATTATTAATTTTATGAAAATAAATTGCCTTGGAGTTTAGTGCTAATTACTGTCCCTGTCATAGAGCCCAATAAGGGGAGGTGTAGAATTTTATGCAATAGAATCTCAAAGATACGGGCTACAACCTCGCAAAGTAATAAAATGACTTCTAATAAGCATAATAGAAACCTTGAGCTAAAATGTCTCTAGTCACAATTACCTCACAACAGAACACAAAGCAGAGCATATTTCCCCTTTTATTTTAAACTCCAGTTATACTATTTCCATGTTCAGGCAAAACTTTAGAACAAATAGTACCCTTCGTCTACTTTATTTTACAAGTTGTCAACAAGCATATGTGGCTGACAAGGAATCCACATGTGAATTTTTGCATGTCTGGGGTTTTATTTGCTTGTTTTGGAAGTAAGTTTATTGAAATACTATGGAAATAAGTATTAAAAGGCACATATGAAAATCCATTAAGTCTCAGAAGTTTCTGCCCTGATTTCACCTATAGATAAAGGGCTCAGGAACATGGGAAAAGTCACTAACCTTGATTCCTGTTATCACTTAAGAGCAGGCCAGATAAGCTCTTGGATCAAATTTAAGATACTTCAGTCTAAAATCACCTGCCAAGTGCTCAACCACAGGCTTAGGTTGAGCTTACTGTCTAAGACAATATTGTCTTACGTGTCACAACTTGATGGCAGAAGCACATGAAATAGGAATGTTGACACAGTGTCATATACCCACTCCTCAGAATGGCTTTTGGGGGATTCACATATAAAATGGAGTCCCAAGACGCTCTGAGCAGTAACCTGAAGAGATCTTGATAAGACTGAAATCCACACAATAGCTTATGGAAAGCTGCAACACTAGTAACAGTTCATCTCCTCAAAAACTAGCAATTTTGAAAATGACTAGTTTTGTTCTCTGACCTTAAAATTAATGAGAAAAAGAAACGAGAAACATCTGAAAATCATCCCCAAACCCACAAAATCCTAATTCATGCTGTTTCATTCAAAGAGAAGTACCAAAAAGCTGTCTGCATGAGAAGAGGTGAAATTGGAAACTCCTGCTGCTTTTAGTGCCTTTCTATCAAATACAGACAGAAGAACTAAACAATATAATACAACATTTCCTACATACAAATAGTTTAATGACTGCTTGGTAAAAGAAATAAAAGTTAAAAGGAAAAAATAGTTTTCTGCATTCTCTCTTCCTCTCTCCCCCATTCAACAAGGGATGTATTAGCTGAAGCTGTTCAATAAATCTTAGAGCTTGCTTAGGCAAGAAAAATTATAAAGAAAGAAAGAAGTTACTAAGAAATCACTGCTTGGGTACTGATGTAAATTTTACTTTATTTCAAAACCAAGCCAAATGCAGAACAAATCATGAAGCATATGAAAATAGCTACCACTTAAACAGTATTGCAAGCAAATATGTTACACTGTGCACCCCTGAGACTTTTTTGTTTGAAAGCAAAGAGCATGTGGATCTGCAGAAACACCACCTTCCTAGTTAGTTGGGTTCTTAAATCTAAAGGATTTATTTAAGAGACTGTATGCAGTGATCAGTCTTATGAAAAACCCACCCCGTTTATTTAATTCTATATCTCTAAAAACACTTTAAACAAATATATCAAACATTTTTCTCACAATTTGAGAAAACAAATGTGAAGTTTCATTAGATATGAAATATTAGGCAAAATAACATAAACATCACATCCATCACAGCCTTATTCAGTTAATTAAATTCAGATGCTCAGCTGAGTAATTTTAATGAGTAGTACTGGACATATTTTCTAGAAGCAGGAGTTCTCAATAATTTATCCTTCTTTCTTGGAACTCAGAAATATATTTTACTATTTGATTTTAAATGGCTATGCCCATAAATTTTTCCCATGAAGCATGAATTATTGTAACCGTGTGTTCACGATTAACAGGTGGCTAAATAGGAGCGGAACAGGGCTAGCATTGTGTTAACTGCAGCTCATCATTAGAAGATGTTAGCTTGATGGAGTCACAGTAAATGCTTGTGTTTTTTTCTTAATCAAATCTCAAATGCAGATCTCCTGTAAAAGCACTTTTTATTTTCAGATGAGTTAAGGTTGCATTTCAACTCACTCACAGTATTCTCAAGTGACTTCATGAAATCACGGAGCTGTTTTTTCATCTAGAGTGGTAGTTGTACTTTTGACCTCAGCAACTAACAAAAAATACTGATTCGGCCTTTTTCTTAGAATGAGGAACTTATAATGGATATTGTTCGATATTCTGTTAAATGAGAATTTGTTATTCTGTAAAATATAACTTCTCGAGAACACGAGATATCAAAACAAAAATTTCTTTGCTCAGAACAACAAGGTCTGTTCAACAAGGTTCTTACCAAACCTTTGCATTAGGCTTTCTTCCTAAAGCTGTGCTCTCTGGTGGCTCAGGTTGTGGCTTGCACTTGTTTCTTGATGTGCCTTTATATCTGCCTTCTACTGCTTGCCTACCCCCCCCCCCCATTCAAAAGAATGATGAGCTGAGGGAATCCTTTTACACCTCATACCTTGAGCAGTCTAATCTTTGTCTTCCATAACATAAATACCTACCCATGTTTTGATCTGGCAACTGCTCATTTTTCAACAGTAAATTGTAATGACTTCTCACAGCTTTCTTAAATTACATATATTCTGTGTTCTTAGCTAAATTACACCTAGCTCATAACCATTTAATACATGCCAATTTTTTTTTCACAGTTAAAAGTGTTGCTAAAAAATGTTAATTCAGCTACTGAAGGCTAGGAAATGCCCCCAAGGTTTCCTTTTCAACCTTGGTTTATCTCCTAGGCACCATTAAATACTGTTAATTTTTAATAGCATGCTAATATTACCCCCCCCCCCCCCCCC